>NW_028188376.1:0-259005 GCF_964204655.1 Triturus cristatus
GTGGTCCTGGGGGCTGCGGGGGGGTCTCGGTCTTAGGGTTCAGGGCTAGGGAGGGGTCGTTAGTAGGGTGTTGGGCTTGGGGTGGGGGCTGTGGGGGGTGTCGGTCTTAGGGCTCAGGGCTGGGTAGGGGTCGGTGTTAGGGTTTAGGGCCTGGGGGGGGCTATGGTGGGTCTCGGTACTAGGGCTTAGGGCTGGGGTAGGGTTGGGTGTAGGGCTCTGGGTGGGCCCGGTAGTCGGCCTTAGGGCTCAGGGCAGTTAGACGTAGGGTTGGGGTAGGGTCGGTTGTAGGTTTGTGGCTAGGGGGAGGCTGCGGGGGTCTCGGTCTTAGGGCTCAGGGCTGGGTAGGGGTCGGTGTTAGGGGTTGTGGTCCTGGGGGCTGCGGGGGGGTCTCGGTCTTAGGGTTCAGGGCTGGGGAGGGGTCGTTAGTAGGGTTTTGGGCTTGCGGGGGGGCTGTGGGGGGTCTCGGTCTTAGGGCTCAGGGCTGGGGAGGGGTTGGTGTTAGAGTTTGGGGCCTGGGGGGCTGCGGGGGTCTCGGTCTTAGGGCTCAGGGCTGGGAAGGGGTTCGGTGTTAGGGTTTTGGGGCCTGGGGGGGCTGCGGGGGGTGTTGGTCTTAGGGCTCAGGGCTGGGTAGGGGGTCGGTGATAGGGTTTAGGGCCTGGGGGGGGCTATGGTGGGTCTCGGTACTAGGGCTTAGGGCTGGGGTAGGGTTGGGTGTAGGGCTCTGGGTGGGCCCGGTAGTCGGCCTTAGGGCTCAGGGCAGTTAGACGTAGGGTTGGGGTAGGGTCGGTGTAGGGTTTGTGGCTAGGGGGAGGCTGCGGGGGTCTCGGTCTTAGGGCTCAGGGCTGGGTAGGGGTCGGTGTTAGGGTTGTGGTCCTGGGGGCTGCGGGGGGTCTCGGTCTTAGGGTTCAGGCTAGGGAGGGGTCGTTAGTAGGGTGTTGGGCTTGGGGGTGGGGGCTGTGGGGGGTGTCGGTCTTAGGGCTCAGGGCTGGGTAGGGGTCGGTGTTAGGGTTTAGGGCCTGGGGGGGCTATGGTGGGTCTCGGTACTAGGGCTTAGGGCTGGGGTAGGGTTGGGGTGTAGGGCTCTGGGTGTTGGGTGGGTGGGCCCGGTAGTCGGCCTTAGGGCTCAGGGCAGTTAGACGTAGGGTTGGGGTAGGGTCGGTTGTAGGGTTTGTGGCTAGGGGGAGGCTGCGGGGGGTCTCGTCTTAGGGCTCAGGCTGGGTAGGGGTCGGTGTTAGGGTTGTGGTCCTGGGGGCTGCGGGGGGGTCTCGGTCTTAGGGTTCAGGCTGGGGAGGGGTCGTTAGTAGGGTTTTGGGCTTGCGGGGGGGCTGTGGGGGGTCTCGGTCTTAGGGCTCAGGGCTGGGGAGGGGTTGGTGTTAGAGTTTGGGGCCTGGGGGGGCTGCGGGGGTCTCGGTCTTAGGGCTCAGGGCTGGGAAGGGGTTCGGTGTTAGGGTTTTGGGGCCTGGGGGGGCTGCGGGGGGTGTTGGTTCTAGGGCTCAGGGCTGGGTAGGGGGTCGGTGATAGGTTTAGGGCCTGGGGGGGCTATGGTGGGTCTCGGTACTAGGGCTTAGGGCTGGGGTAGGGTTGGGTGTAGGGCTCTGGTGGGCCCGGTAGTCGGCCTTAGGGCTCAGGGCAGTTAGACGTAGGGTTGGGGTAGGGTCGGTTGTAGGGTTTGTGGCTAGGGGAGGCTGCGGGGGGTCTCGGTCTTAGGGCTCAGGGCTGGGTAGGGGTCGGTGTTAGGGTTGTGGTCCTGGGGGCTGCGGGGGGTCTCGGTCTTAGGGTTCAGGGGCTAGGGAGGGGTCGTTAGTAGGGTGTTGGGCTTGGGGGTGGGGGCTGTGGGGGTGTCGGTCTTAGGGCTCAGGGCTGGGTAGGGGTCGGTGTTAGGGTTTAGGGCCTGGGGGGGCTATGGTGGGTCTCGGTACTAGGGCTTAGGGCTGGGGTAGGGTTGGGTGTAGGGCTCTGGGTGTTGGGTGGGTGGCCCGGTAGTCGGCCTTAGGGCTCAGGGCAGTTAGACGTAGGGTTGGGGTAGGGTCGGTTGTAGGGTTTGTGGCTAGGGGGAGGCTGCGGGGGGTCTCGGTCTTAGGGCTCAGGGCTGGGTAGGGGTCGGTGTTAGGGTTGTGGTCCTGGGGGCTGCGGGGGGGTCTCGGTCTTAGGGTTCAGGGCTGGGGAGGGGTCGTTAGTAGGGTTTTGGGCTTGCGGGGGGGGCTGTGGGGGGTCTCGGTCTTAGGGCTCAGGGCTGGGGAGGGGTTGGTGTTAGAGTTTGGGGCCTGGGGGGGCTGCGGGGGTCTCGGTCTTAGGGCTCAGGGCTGGGAAGGGGTTCGGTGTTAGGGTTTTGGGGCCTGGGGGGGCTGCGGGGGGTGTTGGTCTTAGGGCTCAGGGCTGGGTAGGGGGTCGGTGATAGGGTTTAGGGCCTGGGGGGGGCTATGGTGGGTCTCGGTACTAGGGCTTAGGGCTGGGGTAGGGTTGGGTGTAGGGCTCTGGGTGGGCCCGGTAGTCGGCCTTAGGGCTCAGGGCAGTTAGACGTAGGGTTGGGGTAGGGTCGGTTGTAGGGTTTGTGGCTAGGGGGAGGCTGCGGGGGGTCTCGGTCTTAGGGCTCAGGGCTGGGTAGGGGTCGGTGTTAGGGTTGTGGTCCTGGGGGCTGCGGGGGGGTCTCGGTCTTAGGGTTCAGGGCTAGGGAGGGGTCGTTAGTAGGGTGTTGGGCTTGGGGGTGGGGGCTGTGGGGGGTGTCGGTCTTAGGGCTCAGGGCTGGGTAGGGGTCGGTGTTAGGGTTTAGGGCCTGGGGGGGGCTATGGTGGGTCTCGGTACTAGGGCTTAGGGCTGGGGTAGGGTTGGGTGTAGGGCTCTGGTTTGGGTGGGCCCGGTAGTCGGCCTTAGGGCTCAGGGCAGTTAGACGTAGGGTTGGGGTAGGGTCGGTTGTAGGGTTTTGGCTAGGGGAGGCTGCGGGGGGTCTCGGTCTTAGGGCTCAGGGCTGGGTAGGGGTCGGTGTTAGGGTTGTGGTCCTGGGGGCTGCGGGGGGGTCTCGGTCTTAGGGTTCAGGGCTGGGGAGGGGTCGTTAGTAGGGTTTTGGGCTTGCGGGGGGGGCTGTGGGGGGTCTCGGTCTTAGGGCTCAGGGCTGGGGAGGGGTTGGTGTTAGAGTTTGGGGCCTGGGGGGCTGCGGGGGTCTCGGTCTTAGGGCTCAGGGCTGGGAAGGGGTTCGGTGTTAGGGTTTTGGGGCCTGGGGGGGCTGCGGGGGGTGTTGGTCTTAGGGCTCAGGGCTGGGTAGGGGGTCGGTGATAGGGTTTAGGGCCTGGGGGGGCTATGGTGGGTCTCGGTACTAGGGCTTAGGGCTGGGGTAGGGTTGGGTGTAGGGGCTCTGGGTGGGCCCGGTAGTCGGCCTTAGGGCTCAGGGCAGTTAGACGTAGGGTTGGGGTAGGGTCGGTTGTAGGGTTTGTGGCTAGGGGGAGGCTGCGGGGGGTCTCGGGTCTTAGGGCTCAGGGCTGGGTAGGGGTCGGTGTTAGGGTTGTGGTCCTGGGGGCTGCGGGGGGGTCTCGGTCTTAGGGTTCAGGGCTAGGGAGGGGTCGTTAGTAGGGTGTTGGGCTTGGGGGTGGGGGCTGTGGGGGGTGTCGGTCTTAGGCTCAGGGCTGGGTAGGGGTCGGTGTTAGGGTTTAGGGCCTGGGGGGCTATGGTGGGTCTCGGTACTAGGGCTTAGGGCTGGGGTAGGGGTTGGTGTAGGGCTCTGGGTGTTGGGTGGGTGGGCCCGGTAGTCGGCCTTAGGGCTCAGGGCAGTTAGACGTAGGGTTGGGGTAGGGTCGGTTGTAGGGTTTGTGGCTAGGGGGAGGCTGCGGGGGGTCTCGGTCTTAGGGCTCAGGGCTGGGTAGGGGTCGGTGTTAGGGTTGTGGTCCTGGGGGCTGCGGGGGGGTCTCGGTCTTAGGGTTCAGGGCTGGGGAGGGGTCGTTAGTAGGGTTTTGGGCTTGCGGGGGGGCTGTGGGGGGTCTCGGTCTTAGGGCTCAGGGCTGGGGAGGGGTTGGTGTTAGAGTTTGGGGCCTGGGGGGGCTGCGGGGGTCTCGGTCTTAGGGCTCAGGGCTGGGAAGGGGTTCGGTGTTAGGGTTTTGGGGCCTGGGGGGGCTGCGGGGGGTGTTGGTCTTAGGGCTCAGGGCTGGGTAGGGGGTCGGTGATAGGGTTTAGGGCCTGGGGGGGGCTATGGTGGGTCTCGGTACTAGGGCTTAGGGCTGGGGTAGGGTTGGGTGTAGGGCTCTGGGTGGGCCCGGTAGTCGGCCTTAGGGCTCAGGGCAGTTAGACGTAGGGTTGGGGTAGGGTCGGTTGTAGGGTTTGTGGCTAGGGGGAGGCTGCGGGGGGTCTCGGTCTTAGGGCTCAGGGCTGGGTAGGGGTCGGTGTTAGGGTTGTGGTCCTGGGGGCTGCGGGGGGGTCTCGGTCTTAGGGTTCAGGGCTAGGGAGGGGTCGTTAGTAGGGTGTTGGGCTTGGGGGTGGGGGCTGTGGGGGGTGTCGGTCTTAGGGCTCAGGGCTGGGTAGGGGTCGGTGTTAGGGTTTAGGGCCTGGGGGGGCTATGGTGGGTCTCGGTACTAGGGCTTAGGGCTGGGGTAGGGTTGGGTGTAGGGCTCTGGGTGTTGGGTGGGTGGGCCCGGTAGTCGGCCTTAGGGCTCAGGGCAGTTAGACGTAGGGTTGGGGTAGGGTCGGTTGTAGGGTTTGTGGCTAGGGGGAGGCTGCGGGGGGTCTCGGTCTTAGGGCTCAGGGCTGGGTAGGGGTCGGTGTTAGGGTTGTGGTCCTGGGGGCTGCGGGGGGGTCTCGGTCTTAGGGTTCAGGGCTGGGGAGGGGTCGTTAGTAGGGTTTTGGGCTTGCGGGGGGGGCTGTGGGGGGTCTCGGTCTTAGGGCTCAGGGCTGGGGAGGGGTTGGTGTTAGAGTTTGGGGCCTGGGGGGGCTGCGGGGGTCTCGGTCTTAGGGCTCAGGGCTGGGAAGGGGTTCGGTGTTAGGGTTTTGGGGCCTGGGGGGGCTGCGGGGGGTGTTGGTCTTAGGGCTCAGGGCTGGGTAGGGGGTCGGTGATAGGGTTTAGGGCCTGGGGGGGGCTATGGTGGGTCTCGGTACTAGGGCTTAGGGCTGGGGTAGGGTTGGGTGTAGGGCTCTGGGTGGGCCCGGTAGTCGGCCTTAGGGCTCAGGGCAGTTAGACGTAGGGTTGGGGTAGGGTCGGTTGTAGGGTTTGTGGCTAGGGGGAGGCTGCGGGGGGTCTCGGTCTTAGGGCTCAGGGCTGGGTAGGGGTCGGTGTTAGGGTTGTGGTCCTGGGGGCTGCGGGGGGGTCTCGGTCTTAGGGTTCAGGGCTAGGGAGGGGTCGTTAGTAGGGTGTTGGGCTTGGGGGTGGGGGCTGTGGGGGGTGTCGGTCTTAGGGCTCAGGGCTGGGTAGGGGTCGGTGTTAGGGTTTAGGGCCTGGGGGGGGCTATGGTGGGTCTCGGTACTAGGGCTTAGGGCTGGGGTAGGGTTGGGTGTAGGGCTCTGGGTGGGCCCGGTAGTCGGCCTTAGGGCTCAGGGCAGTTAGACGTAGGGTTGGGGTAGGGTCGGTTGTAGGGTTTGTGGCTAGGGGGAGGCTGCGGGGGGTCTCGGTCTTAGGGCTCAGGGCTGGGTAGGGGTCGGTGTTAGGGTTGTGGTCCTGGGGGCTGCGGGGGGGTCTCGGTCTTAGGGTTCAGGGCTGGGGAGGGGTCGTTAGTAGGGTTTTGGGCTTGCGGGGGGGGCTGTGGGGGGTCTCGGTCTTAGGGCTCAGGGCTGGGGAGGGGTTGGTGTTAGAGTTTGGGGCCTGGGGGGGCTGCGGGGGTCTCGGTCTTAGGGCTCAGGGCTGGGAAGGGGTTCGGTGTTAGGGTTTTGGGGCCTGGGGGGGCTGCGGGGGGTGTTGGTCTTAGGGCTCAGGGCTGGGTAGGGGGTCGGTGATAGGGTTTAGGGCCTGGGGGGGGCTATGGTGGGTCTCGGTACTAGGGCTTAGGGCTGGGGTAGGGTTGGGTGTAGGGCTCTGGGTGGGCCCGGTAGTCGGCCTTAGGGCTCAGGGCAGTTAGACGTAGGGTTGGGGTAGGGTCGGTTGTAGGGTTTGTGGCTAGGGGGAGGCTGCGGGGGGTCTCGGTCTTAGGGCTCAGGGCTGGGTAGGGGTCGGTGTTAGGGTTGTGGTCCTGGGGGCTGCGGGGGGGTCTCGGTCTTAGGGTTCAGGGCTAGGGAGGGGTCGTTAGTAGGGTGTTGGGCTTGGGGGTGGGGGCTGTGGGGGGTGTCGGTCTTAGGGCTCAGGGCTGGGTAGGGGTCGGTGTTAGGGTTTAGGGCCTGGGGGGGCTATGGTGGGTCTCGGTACTAGGGCTTAGGGCTGGGGTAGGGTTGGGTGTAGGGCTCTGGGTGTTGGGTGGGTGGGCCCGGTAGTCGGCCTTAGGGCTCAGGGCAGTTAGACGTAGGGTTGGGGTAGGGTCGGTTGTAGGGTTTGTGGCTAGGGGGAGGCTGCGGGGGGTCTCGGTCTTAGGGCTCAGGGCTGGGTAGGGGTCGGTGTTAGGGTTGTGGTCCTGGGGGCTGCGGGGGGGTCTCGGTCTTAGGGTTCAGGGCTGGGGAGGGGTCGTTAGTAGGGTTTTGGGCTTGCGGGGGGGGCTGTGGGGGGTCTCGGTCTTAGGGCTCAGGGCTGGGGAGGGGTTGGTGTTAGAGTTTGGGGCCTGGGGGGGCTGCGGGGGTCTCGGTCTTAGGGCTCAGGGCTGGGAAGGGGTTCGGTGTTAGGGTTTTGGGGCCTGGGGGGGCTGCGGGGGGTGTTGGTCTTAGGGCTCAGGGCTGGGTAGGGGGTCGGTGATAGGGTTTAGGGCCTGGGGGGGGCTATGGTGGGTCTCGGTACTAGGGCTTAGGGCTGGGGTAGGGTTGGGTGTAGGGCTCTGGGTGGGCCCGGTAGTCGGCCTTAGGGCTCAGGGCAGTTAGACGTAGGGTTGGGGTAGGGTCGGTTGTAGGGTTTGTGGCTAGGGGGAGGCTGCGGGGGGTCTCGGTCTTAGGGCTCAGGGCTGGGTAGGGGTCGGTGTTAGGGTTGTGGTCCTGGGGGCTGCGGGGGGGTCTCGGTCTTAGGGTTCAGGGCTGGGGAGGGGTCGTTAGTAGGGTTTTGGGCTTGCGGGGGGGGCTGTGGGGGGTCTCGGTCTTAGGGCTCAGGGCTGGGGAGGGGTTGGTGTTAGAGTTTGGGGCCTGGGGGGGCTGCGGGGGTCTCGGTCTTAGGGCTCAGGGCTGGGAAGGGGTTCGGTGTTAGGGTTTTGGGGCCTGGGGGGGCTGCGGGGGGTGTTGGTCTTAGGGCTCAGGGCTGGGTAGGGGGTCGGTGATAGGGTTTAGGGCCTGGGGGGGGCTATGGTGGGTCTCGGTACTAGGGCTTAGGGCTGGGGTAGGGTTGGGTGTAGGGCTCTGGGTGGGCCCGGTAGTCGGCCTTAGGGCTCAGGGCAGTTAGACGTAGGGTTGGGGTAGGGTCGGTTGTAGGGTTTGTGGCTAGGGGGAGGCTGCGGGGGGTCTCGGTCTTAGGGCTCAGGGCTGGGTAGGGGTCGGTGTTAGGGTTGTGGTCCTGGGGGCTGCGGGGGGGTCTCGGTCTTAGGGTTCAGGGCTGGGGAGGGGTCGTTAGTAGGGTTTTGGGCTTGCGGGGGGGGCTGTGGGGGGTCTCGGTCTTAGGGCTCAGGGCTGGGGAGGGGTTGGTGTTAGAGTTTGGGGCCTGGGGGGGCTGCGGGGGTCTCGGTCTTAGGGCTCAGGGCTGGGAAGGGGTTCGGTGTTAGGGTTTTGGGGCCTGGGGGGGCTGCGGGGGGTGTTGGTCTTAGGGCTCAGGGCTGGGTAGGGGGTCGGTGATAGGGTTTAGGGCCTGGGGGGGGGCTATGGCGGGTCTCGGTACTAGGGCTTAGGGCTGGGGTAGGGTTGGGTGTAGGGCTCTGGGTGGGCCCGGTAGTCGGCCTTAGGGCTCAGGGCAGTTAGACGTAGGGTTGGGGTAGGGTCGGTTGTAGGGTTTGTGGCTAGGGGGAGGCTGCGGGGGGTCTCGGTCTTAGGGCTCAGGGCTGGGTAGGGGTCGGTGTTAGGGTTGTGGTCCTGGGGGCTGCGGGGGGGTCTCGGTCTTAGGGTTCAGGGCTAGGGAGGGGTCGTTAGTAGGGTGTTGGGCTTGGGGGTGGGGGCTGTGGGGGGTGTCGGTCTTAGGGCTCAGGGCTGGGTAGGGGTCGGTGTTAGGGTTTAGGGCCTGGGGGGGGCTATGGTGGGTCTCGGTACTAGGGCTTAGGGCTGGGGTAGGGTTGGGTGTAGGGCTCTGGGTGGGCCCGGTAGTCGGCCTTAGGGCTCAGGGCAGTTAGACGTAGGGTTGGGGTAGGGTCGGTTGTAGGGTTTGTGGCTAGGGGGAGGCTGCGGGGGGTCTCGGTCTTAGGGCTCAGGGCTGGGTAGGGGTCGGTGTTAGGGTTGTGGTCCTGGGGGCTGCGGGGGGGTCTCGGTCTTAGGGTTCAGGGCTGGGGAGGGGTCGTTAGTAGGGTTTTGGGCTTGCGGGGGGGGCTGTGGGGGGTCTCGGTCTTAGGGCTCAGGGCTGGGGAGGGGTTGGTGTTAGAGTTTGGGGCCTGGGGGGGCTGCGGGGGTCTCGGTCTTAGGGCTCAGGGCTGGGAAGGGGTTCGGTGTTAGGGTTTTGGGGCCTGGGGGGGCTGCGGGGGGTGTTGGTCTTAGGGCTCAGGGCTGGGTAGGGGGTCGGTGATAGGGTTTAGGGCCTGGGGGGGGCTATGGTGGGTCTCGGTACTAGGGCTTAGGGCTGGGGTAGGGTTGGGTGTAGGGCTCTGGGTGGGCCCGGTAGTCGGCCTTAGGGCTCAGGGCAGTTAGACGTAGGGTTGGGGTAGGGTCGGTTGTAGGGTTTGTGGCTAGGGGGAGGCTGCGGGGGGTCTCGGTCTTAGGGCTCAGGGCTGGGTAGGGGTCGGTGTTAGGGTTGTGGTCCTGGGGGCTGCGGGGGGGTCTCGGTCTTAGGGTTCAGGGCTAGGGAGGGGTCGTTAGTAGGGTGTTGGGCTTGGGGGTGGGGGCTGTGGGGGGTGTCGGTCTTAGGGCTCAGGGCTGGGTAGGGGTCGGTGTTAGGGTTTAGGGCCTGGGGGGGCTATGGTGGGTCTCGGTACTAGGGCTTAGGGCTGGGGTAGGGTTGGGTGTAGGGCTCTGGGTGTTGGGTGGGTGGGCCCGGTAGTCGGCCTTAGGGCTCAGGGCAGTTAGACGTAGGGTTGGGGTAGGGTCGGTTGTAGGGTTTGTGGCTAGGGGGAGGCTGCGGGGGGTCTCGGTCTTAGGGCTCAGGGCTGGGTAGGGGTCGGTGTTAGGGTTGTGGTCCTGGGGGCTGCGGGGGGGTCTCGGTCTTAGGGTTCAGGGCTGGGGAGGGGTCGTTAGTAGGGTTTTGGGCTTGCGGGGGGGGCTGTGGGGGGTCTCGGTCTTAGGGCTCAGGGCTGGGGAGGGGTTGGTGTTAGAGTTTGGGGCCTGGGGGGGCTGCGGGGGTCTCGGTCTTAGGGCTCAGGGCTGGGAAGGGGTTCGGTGTTAGGGTTTTGGGGCCTGGGGGGGCTGCGGGGGGTGTTGGTCTTAGGGCTCAGGGCTGGGTAGGGGGTCGGTGATAGGGTTTAGGGCCTGGGGGGGGCTATGGTGGGTCTCGGTACTAGGGCTTAGGGCTGGGGTAGGGTTGGGTGTAGGGCTCTGGGTGGGCCCGGTAGTCGGCCTTAGGGCTCAGGGCAGTTAGACGTAGGGTTGGGGTAGGGTCGGTTGTAGGGTTTGTGGCTAGGGGGAGGCTGCGGGGGGTCTCGGTCTTAGGGCTCAGGGCTGGGTAGGGGTCGGTGTTAGGGTTGTGGTCCTGGGGGCTGCGGGGGGGTCTCGGTCTTAGGGTTCAGGGCTAGGGAGGGGTCGTTAGTAGGGTGTTGGGCTTGGGGGTGGGGGCTGTGGGGGGTGTCGGTCTTAGGGCTCAGGGCTGGGTAGGGGTCGGTGTTAGGGTTTAGGGCCTGGGGGGGCTATGGTGGGTCTCGGTACTAGGGCTTAGGGCTGGGGTAGGGTTGGGTGTAGGGCTCTGGGTGTTGGGTGGGTGGGCCCGGTAGTCGGCCTTAGGGCTCAGGGCAGTTAGACGTAGGGTTGGGGTAGGGTCGGTTGTAGGGTTTGTGGCTAGGGGGAGGCTGCGGGGGGTCTCGGTCTTAGGGCTCAGGGCTGGGTAGGGGTCGGTGTTAGGGTTGTGGTCCTGGGGGCTGCGGGGGGGTCTCGGTCTTAGGGTTCAGGGCTGGGGAGGGGTCGTTAGTAGGGTTTTGGGCTTGCGGGGGGGGCTGTGGGGGGTCTCGGTCTTAGGGCTCAGGGCTGGGGAGGGGTTGGTGTTAGAGTTTGGGGCCTGGGGGGGCTGCGGGGGTCTCGGTCTTAGGGCTCAGGGCTGGGAAGGGGTTCGGTGTTAGGGTTTTGGGGCCTGGGGGGGCTGCGGGGGGTGTTGGTCTTAGGGCTCAGGGCTGGGTAGGGGGTCGGTGATAGGGTTTAGGGCCTGGGGGGGGCTATGGTGGGTCTCGGTACTAGGGCTTAGGGCTGGGGTAGGGTTGGGTGTAGGGCTCTGGGTGGGCCCGGTAGTCGGCCTTAGGGCTCAGGGCAGTTAGACGTAGGGTTGGGGTAGGGTCGGTTGTAGGGTTTGTGGCTAGGGGGAGGCTGCGGGGGGTCTCGGTCTTAGGGCTCAGGGCTGGGTAGGGGTCGGTGTTAGGGTTGTGGTCCTGGGGGCTGCGGGGGGGTCTCGGTCTTAGGGTTCAGGGCTGGGGAGGGGTCGTTAGTAGGGTTTTGGGCTTGCGGGGGGGGCTGTGGGGGGTCTCGGTCTTAGGGCTCAGGGCTGGGGAGGGGTTGGTGTTAGAGTTTGGGGCCTGGGGGGGCTGCGGGGGTCTCGGTCTTAGGGCTCAGGGCTGGGAAGGGGTTCGGTGTTAGGGTTTTGGGGCCTGGGGGGGCTGCGGGGGGTGTTGGTCTTAGGGCTCAGGGCTGGGTAGGGGGTCGGTGATAGGGTTTAGGGCCTGGGGGGGGGCTATGGCGGGTCTCGGTACTAGGGCTTAGGGCTGGGGTAGGGTTGGGTGTAGGGCTCTGGGTGGGCCCGGTAGTCGGCCTTAGGGCTCAGGGCAGTTAGACGTAGGGTTGGGGTAGGGTCGGTTGTAGGGTTTGTGGCTAGGGGGAGGCTGCGGGGGGTCTCGGTCTTAGGGCTCAGGGCTGGGTAGGGGTCGGTGTTAGGGTTGTGGTCCTGGGGGCTGCGGGGGGGTCTCGGTCTTAGGGTTCAGGGCTAGGGAGGGGTCGTTAGTAGGGTGTTGGGCTTGGGGGTGGGGGCTGTGGGGGGTGTCGGTCTTAGGGCTCAGGGCTGGGTAGGGGTCGGTGTTAGGGTTTAGGGCCTGGGGGGGGCTATGGTGGGTCTCGGTACTAGGGCTTAGGGCTGGGGTAGGGTTGGGTGTAGGGCTCTGGGTGGGCCCGGTAGTCGGCCTTAGGGCTCAGGGCAGTTAGACGTAGGGTTGGGGTAGGGTCGGTTGTAGGGTTTGTGGCTAGGGGGAGGCTGCGGGGGGTCTCGGTCTTAGGGCTCAGGGCTGGGTAGGGGTCGGTGTTAGGGTTGTGGTCCTGGGGGCTGCGGGGGGGTCTCGGTCTTAGGGTTCAGGGCTGGGGAGGGGTCGTTAGTAGGGTTTTGGGCTTGCGGGGGGGGCTGTGGGGGGTCTCGGTCTTAGGGCTCAGGGCTGGGGAGGGGTTGGTGTTAGAGTTTGGGGCCTGGGGGGGCTGCGGGGGTCTCGGTCTTAGGGCTCAGGGCTGGGAAGGGGTTCGGTGTTAGGGTTTTGGGGCCTGGGGGGGCTGCGGGGGGTGTTGGTCTTAGGGCTCAGGGCTGGGTAGGGGGTCGGTGATAGGGTTTAGGGCCTGGGGGGGGCTATGGTGGGTCTCGGTACTAGGGCTTAGGGCTGGGGTAGGGTTGGGTGTAGGGCTCTGGGTGGGCCCGGTAGTCGGCCTTAGGGCTCAGGGCAGTTAGACGTAGGGTTGGGGTAGGGTCGGTTGTAGGGTTTGTGGCTAGGGGGAGGCTGCGGGGGGTCTCGGTCTTAGGGCTCAGGGCTGGGTAGGGGTCGGTGTTAGGGTTGTGGTCCTGGGGGCTGCGGGGGGGTCTCGGTCTTAGGGTTCAGGGCTAGGGAGGGGTCGTTAGTAGGGTGTTGGGCTTGGGGGTGGGGGCTGTGGGGGGTGTCGGTCTTAGGGCTCAGGGCTGGGTAGGGGTCGGTGTTAGGGTTTAGGGCCTGGGGGGGCTATGGTGGGTCTCGGTACTAGGGCTTAGGGCTGGGGTAGGGTTGGGTGTAGGGCTCTGGGTGTTGGGTGGGTGGGCCCGGTAGTCGGCCTTAGGGCTCAGGGCAGTTAGACGTAGGGTTGGGGTAGGGTCGGTTGTAGGGTTTGTGGCTAGGGGGAGGCTGCGGGGGGTCTCGGTCTTAGGGCTCAGGGCTGGGTAGGGGTCGGTGTTAGGGTTGTGGTCCTGGGGGCTGCGGGGGGGTCTCGGTCTTAGGGTTCAGGGCTGGGGAGGGGTCGTTAGTAGGGTTTTGGGCTTGCGGGGGGGGCTGTGGGGGGTCTCGGTCTTAGGGCTCAGGGCTGGGGAGGGGTTGGTGTTAGAGTTTGGGGCCTGGGGGGGCTGCGGGGGTCTCGGTCTTAGGGCTCAGGGCTGGGAAGGGGTTCGGTGTTAGGGTTTTGGGGCCTGGGGGGGCTGCGGGGGGTGTTGGTCTTAGGGCTCAGGGCTGGGTAGGGGGTCGGTGATAGGGTTTAGGGCCTGGGGGGGGCTATGGTGGGTCTCGGTACTAGGGCTTAGGGCTGGGGTAGGGTTGGGTGTAGGGCTCTGGGTGGGCCCGGTAGTCGGCCTTAGGGCTCAGGGCAGTTAGACGTAGGGTTGGGGTAGGGTCGGTTGTAGGGTTTGTGGCTAGGGGGAGGCTGCGGGGGGTCTCGGTCTTAGGGCTCAGGGCTGGGTAGGGGTCGGTGTTAGGGTTGTGGTCCTGGGGGCTGCGGGGGGGTCTCGGTCTTAGGGTTCAGGGCTGGGGAGGGGTCGTTAGTAGGGTTTTGGGCTTGCGGGGGGGGCTGTGGGGGGTCTCGGTCTTAGGGCTCAGGGCTGGGGAGGGGTTGGTGTTAGAGTTTGGGGCCTGGGGGGGCTGCGGGGGTCTCGGTCTTAGGGCTCAGGGCTGGGAAGGGGTTCGGTGTTAGGGTTTTGGGGCCTGGGGGGGCTGCGGGGGGTGTTGGTCTTAGGGCTCAGGGCTGGGTAGGGGGTCGGTGATAGGGTTTAGGGCCTGGGGGGGGCTATGGTGGGTCTCGGTACTAGGGCTTAGGGCTGGGGTAGGGTTGGGTGTAGGGCTCTGGGTGGGCCCGGTAGTCGGCCTTAGGGCTCAGGGCAGTTAGACGTAGGGTTGGGGTAGGGTCGGTTGTAGGGTTTGTGGCTAGGGGGAGGCTGCGGGGGGTCTCGGTCTTAGGGCTCAGGGCTGGGTAGGGGTCGGTGTTAGGGTTGTGGTCCTGGGGGCTGCGGGGGGGTCTCGGTCTTAGGGTTCAGGGCTAGGGAGGGGTCGTTAGTAGGGTGTTGGGCTTGGGGGTGGGGGCTGTGGGGGGTGTCGGTCTTAGGGCTCAGGGCTGGGTAGGGGTCGGTGTTAGGGTTTAGGGCCTGGGGGGGCTATGGTGGGTCTCGGTACTAGGGCTTAGGGCTGGGGTAGGGTTGGGTGTAGGGCTCTGGGTGTTGGGTGGGTGGGCCCGGTAGTCGGCCTTAGGGCTCAGGGCAGTTAGACGTAGGGTTGGGGTAGGGTCGGTTGTAGGGTTTGTGGCTAGGGGGAGGCTGCGGGGGGTCTCGGTCTTAGGGCTCAGGGCTGGGTAGGGGTCGGTGTTAGGGTTGTGGTCCTGGGGGCTGCGGGGGGGTCTCGGTCTTAGGGTTCAGGGCTGGGGAGGGGTCGTTAGTAGGGTTTTGGGCTTGCGGGGGGGGCTGTGGGGGGTCTCGGTCTTAGGGCTCAGGGCTGGGGAGGGGTTGGTGTTAGAGTTTGGGGCCTGGGGGGGCTGCGGGGGTCTCGGTCTTAGGGCTCAGGGCTGGGAAGGGGTTCGGTGTTAGGGTTTTGGGGCCTGGGGGGGCTGCGGGGGGTGTTGGTCTTAGGGCTCAGGGCTGGGTAGGGGGTCGGTGATAGGGTTTAGGGCCTGGGGGGGGCTATGGTGGGTCTCGGTACTAGGGCTTAGGGCTGGGGTAGGGTTGGGTGTAGGGCTCTGGGTGGGCCCGGTAGTCGGCCTTAGGGCTCAGGGCAGTTAGACGTAGGGTTGGGGTAGGGTCGGTTGTAGGGTTTGTGGCTAGGGGGAGGCTGCGGGGGGTCTCGGTCTTAGGGCTCAGGGCTGGGTAGGGGTCGGTGTTAGGGTTGTGGTCCTGGGGGCTGCGGGGGGGTCTCGGTCTTAGGGTTCAGGGCTGGGGAGGGGTCGTTAGTAGGGTTTTGGGCTTGCGGGGGGGGCTGTGGGGGGTCTCGGTCTTAGGGCTCAGGGCTGGGGAGGGGTTGGTGTTAGAGTTTGGGGCCTGGGGGGGCTGCGGGGGTCTCGGTCTTAGGGCTCAGGGCTGGGAAGGGGTTCGGTGTTAGGGTTTTGGGGCCTGGGGGGGCTGCGGGGGGTGTTGGTCTTAGGGCTCAGGGCTGGGTAGGGGGTCGGTGATAGGGTTTAGGGCCTGGGGGGGGGCTATGGCGGGTCTCGGTACTAGGGCTTAGGGCTGGGGTAGGGTTGGGTGTAGGGCTCTGGGTGGGCCCGGTAGTCGGCCTTAGGGCTCAGGGCAGTTAGACGTAGGGTTGGGGTAGGGTCGGTTGTAGGGTTTGTGGCTAGGGGGAGGCTGCGGGGGGTCTCGGTCTTAGGGCTCAGGGCTGGGTAGGGGTCGGTGTTAGGGTTGTGGTCCTGGGGGCTGCGGGGGGGTCTCGGTCTTAGGGTTCAGGGCTAGGGAGGGGTCGTTAGTAGGGTGTTGGGCTTGGGGGTGGGGGCTGTGGGGGGTGTCGGTCTTAGGGCTCAGGGCTGGGTAGGGGTCGGTGTTAGGGTTTAGGGCCTGGGGGGGCTATGGTGGGTCTCGGTACTAGGGCTTAGGGCTGGGGTAGGGTTGGGTGTAGGGCTCTGGGTGTTGGGTGGGTGGGCCCGGTAGTCGGCCTTAGGGCTCAGGGCAGTTAGACGTAGGGTTGGGGTAGGGTCGGTTGTAGGGTTTGTGGCTAGGGGGAGGCTGCGGGGGGTCTCGGTCTTAGGGCTCAGGGCTGGGTAGGGGTCGGTGTTAGGGTTGTGGTCCTGGGGGCTGCGGGGGGGTCTCGGTCTTAGGGTTCAGGGCTGGGGAGGGGTCGTTAGTAGGGTTTTGGGCTTGCGGGGGGGGCTGTGGGGGGTCTCGGTCTTAGGGCTCAGGGCTGGGGAGGGGTTGGTGTTAGAGTTTGGGGCCTGGGGGGGCTGCGGGGGTCTCGGTCTTAGGGCTCAGGGCTGGGAAGGGGTTCGGTGTTAGGGTTTTGGGGCCTGGGGGGGCTGCGGGGGGTGTTGGTCTTAGGGCTCAGGGCTGGGTAGGGGGTCGGTGATAGGGTTTAGGGCCTGGGGGGGGCTATGGTGGGTCTCGGTACTAGGGCTTAGGGCTGGGGTAGGGTTGGGTGTAGGGCTCTGGGTGGGCCCGGTAGTCGGCCTTAGGGCTCAGGGCAGTTAGACGTAGGGTTGGGGTAGGGTCGGTTGTAGGGTTTGTGGCTAGGGGGAGGCTGCGGGGGGTCTCGGTCTTAGGGCTCAGGGCTGGGTAGGGGTCGGTGTTAGGGTTGTGGTCCTGGGGGCTGCGGGGGGGTCTCGGTCTTAGGGTTCAGGGCTGGGGAGGGGTCGTTAGTAGGGTTTTGGGCTTGCGGGGGGGGCTGTGGGGGGTCTCGGTCTTAGGGCTCAGGGCTGGGGAGGGGTTGGTGTTAGAGTTTGGGGCCTGGGGGGGCTGCGGGGGTCTCGGTCTTAGGGCTCAGGGCTGGGAAGGGGTTCGGTGTTAGGGTTTTGGGGCCTGGGGGGGCTGCGGGGGGTGTTGGTCTTAGGGCTCAGGGCTGGGTAGGGGGTCGGTGATAGGGTTTAGGGCCTGGGGGGGGCTATGGTGGGTCTCGGTACTAGGGCTTAGGGCTGGGGTAGGGTTGGGTGTAGGGCTCTGGGTGGGCCCGGTAGTCGGCCTTAGGGCTCAGGGCAGTTAGACGTAGGGTTGGGGTAGGGTCGGTTGTAGGGTTTGTGGCTAGGGGGAGGCTGCGGGGGGTCTCGGTCTTAGGGCTCAGGGCTGGGTAGGGGTCGGTGTTAGGGTTGTGGTCCTGGGGGCTGCGGGGGGGTCTCGGTCTTAGGGTTCAGGGCTAGGGAGGGGTCGTTAGTAGGGTGTTGGGCTTGGGGGTGGGGGCTGTGGGGGGTGTCGGTCTTAGGGCTCAGGGCTGGGTAGGGGTCGGTGTTAGGGTTTAGGGCCTGGGGGGGCTATGGTGGGTCTCGGTACTAGGGCTTAGGGCTGGGGTAGGGTTGGGTGTAGGGCTCTGGGTGTTGGGTGGGTGGGCCCGGTAGTCGGCCTTAGGGCTCAGGGCAGTTAGACGTAGGATTGGGGTAGGGTCGGTTGTAGGGTTTGTGGCTAGGGGGAGGCTGCGGGGAGTCTCGGTCTTAGGGCTCAGGGCTGGGTAGGGGTCGGTGTTAGGGTTGTGGTCCTGGGGGCTGCGGGGGGGTCTCGGTCTTAGGGTTCAGGGCTGGGGAGGGGTCGTTAGTAGGGTTTTGGGCTTGCGGGGGGGGCTGTGGGGGGTCTCGGTCTTAGGGCTCAGGGCTGGGGAGGGGTTGGTGTTAGAGTTTGGGGCCTGGGGGGGCTGCGGGGGTCTCGGTCTTAGGGCTCAGGGCTGGGAAGGGGTTCGGTGTTAGGGTTTTGGGGCCTGGGGGGGCTGCGGGGGGTGTTGGTCTTAGGGCTCAGGGCTGGGTAGGGGGTCGGTGATAGGGTTTAGGGCCTGGGGGGGGCTATGGTGGGTCTCGGTACTAGGGCTTAGGGCTGGGGTAGGGTTGGGTGTAGGGCTCTGGGTGTTGGGTGGGTGGGCCCGGTAGTCGGCCTTAGGGCTCAGGGCAGTTAGACGTAGGGTTGGGGTAGGGTCGGTTGTAGGGTTTGTGGCTAGGGGGAGGCTGCGGGGGGTCTCGGTCTTAGGGCTCAGGGCTGGGTAGGGGTCGGTGTTAGGGTTGTGGTCCTGGGGGCTGCGGGGGGGTCTCGGTCTTAGGGTTCAGGGCTGGGGAGGGGTCGTTAGTAGGGTTTTGGGCTTGCGGGGGGGGCTGTGGGGGGTCTCGGTCTTAGGGCTCAGGGCTGGGGAGGGGTTGGTGTTAGAGTTTGGGGCCTGGGGGGGCTGCGGGGGTCTCGGTCTTAGGGCTCAGGGCTGGGAAGGGGTTCGGTGTTAGGGTTTTGGGGCCTGGGGGGGCTGCGGGGGGTGTTGGTCTTAGGGCTCAGGGCTGGGTAGGGGGTCGGTGATAGGGTTTAGGGCCTGGGGGGGGCTATGGTGGGTCTCGGTACTAGGGCTTAGGGCTGGGGTAGGGTTGGGTGTAGGGCTCTGGGTGGGCCCGGTAGTCGGCCTTAGGGCTCAGGGCAGTTAGACGTAGGGTTGGGGTAGGGTCGGTTGTAGGGTTTGTGGCTAGGGGGAGGCTGCGGGGGGTCTCGGTCTTAGGGCTCAGGGCTGGGTAGGGGTCGGTGTTAGGGTTGTGGTCCTGGGGGCTGCGGGGGGGTCTCGGTCTTAGGGTTCAGGGCTAGGGAGGGGTCGTTAGTAGGGTGTTGGGCTTGGGGGTGGGGGCTGTGGGGGGTGTCGGTCTTAGGGCTCAGGGCTGGGTAGGGGTCGGTGTTAGGGTTTAGGGCCTGGGGGGGCTATGGTGGGTCTCGGTACTAGGGCTTAGGGCTGGGGTAGGGTTGGGTGTAGGGCTCTGGGTGTTGGGTGGGTGGGCCCGGTAGTCGGCCTTAGGGCTCAGGGCAGTTAGACGTAGGGTTGGGGTAGGGTCGGTTGTAGGGTTTGTGGCTAGGGGGAGGCTGCGGGGGGTCTCGGTCTTAGGGCTCAGGGCTGGGTAGGGGTCGGTGTTAGGGTTGTGGTCCTGGGGGCTGCGGGGGGGTCTCGGTCTTAGGGTTCAGGGCTGGGGAGGGGTCGTTAGTAGGGTTTTGGGCTTGCGGGGGGGGCTGTGGGGGGTCTCGGTCTTAGGGCTCAGGGCTGGGGAGGGGTTGGTGTTAGAGTTTGGGGCCTGGGGGGGCTGCGGGGGTCTCGGTCTTAGGGCTCAGGGCTGGGAAGGGGTTCGGTGTTAGGGTTTTGGGGCCTGGGGGGGCTGCGGGGGGTGTTGGTCTTAGGGCTCAGGGCTGGGTAGGGGGTCGGTGATAGGGTTTAGGGCCTGGGGGGGGGCTATGGCGGGTCTCGGTACTAGGGCTTAGGGCTGGGGTAGGGTTGGGTGTAGGGCTCTGGGTGGGCCCGGTAGTCGGCCTTAGGGCTCAGGGCAGTTAGACGTAGGGTTGGGGTAGGGTCGGTTGTAGGGTTTGTGGCTAGGGGGAGGCTGCGGGGGGTCTCGGTCTTAGGGCTCAGGGCTGGGTAGGGGTCGGTGTTAGGGTTGTGGTCCTGGGGGCTGCGGGGGGGTCTCGGTCTTAGGGTTCAGGGCTAGGGAGGGGTCGTTAGTAGGGTGTTGGGCTTGGGGGTGGGGGCTGTGGGGGGTGTCGGTCTTAGGGCTCAGGGCTGGGTAGGGGTCGGTGTTAGGGTTTAGGGCCTGGGGGGGGCTATGGTGGGTCTCGGTACTAGGGCTTAGGGCTGGGGTAGGGTTGGGTGTAGGGCTCTGGGTGGGCCCGGTAGTCGGCCTTAGGGCTCAGGGCAGTTAGACGTAGGGTTGGGGTAGGGTCGGTTGTAGGGTTTGTGGCTAGGGGGAGGCTGCGGGGGGTCTCGGTCTTAGGGCTCAGGGCTGGGTAGGGGTCGGTGTTAGGGTTGTGGTCCTGGGGGCTGCGGGGGGGTCTCGGTCTTAGGGTTCAGGGCTGGGGAGGGGTCGTTAGTAGGGTTTTGGGCTTGCGGGGGGGGCTGTGGGGGGTCTCGGTCTTAGGGCTCAGGGCTGGGGAGGGGTTGGTGTTAGAGTTTGGGGCCTGGGGGGGCTGCGGGGGTCTCGGTCTTAGGGCTCAGGGCTGGGAAGGGGTTCGGTGTTAGGGTTTTGGGGCCTGGGGGGGCTGCGGGGGGTGTTGGTCTTAGGGCTCAGGGCTGGGTAGGGGTCAGTGTTAGGGTTTAGGGCCAGGGGGGGGGCTATGGCGGGTCTCGGTACTAGGGCTTAGGGCTGGGGTAGGGTTGGGTGTAGGGCTCTGGGTGTTGGGTGGGTGGGCCCGGTAGTCGGCCTTAGGGCTCAGGGCAGTTAGACGTAGGGTTGGGGTAGGGTCGGTTGTAGGGTTTGTGGCTAGGGGGAGGCTGCGGGGGGTCTCGGTCTTAGGGCTCAGGGCTGGGTAGGGGTCGGTGTTAGGGTTGTGGTCCTGGGGGCTGCGGGGGGGTCTCGGTCTTAGGGTTCAGGGCTAGGGAGGGGTCGTTAGTAGGGTGTTGGGCTTGGGGGTGGGGGCTGTGGGGGGTGTCGGTCTTAGGGCTCAGGGCTGGGTAGGGGTCGGTGTTAGGGTTTAGGGCCTGGGGGGGCTATGGTGGGTCTCGGTACTAGGGCTTAGGGCTGGGGTAGGGTTGGGTGTAGGGCTCTGGGTGGGCCCGGTAGTCGGCCTTAGGGCTCAGGGCAGTTAGACGTAGGGTTGGGGTAGGGTCGGTTGTAGGGTTTGTGGCTAGGGGGAGGCTGCGGGGGGTCTCGGTCTTAGGGCTCAGGGCTGGGTAGGGGTCGGTGTTAGGGTTGTGGTCCTGGGGGCTGCGGGGGGGTCTCGGTCTTAGGGTTCAGGGCTGGGGAGGGGTCGTTAGTAGGGTTTTGGGCTTGCGGGGGGGGCTGTGGGGGGTCTCGGTCTTAGGGCTCAGGGCTGGGGAGGGGTTGGTGTTAGAGTTTGGGGCCTGGGGGGGGCTATGGTGGGTCTCGGTACTAGGGCTTAGGGCTGGGGTAGGGTTGGGTGTAGGGCTCTGGGTGGGCCCGGTAGTCGGCCTTAGGGCTCAGGGCAGTTAGACGTAGGGTTGGGGTAGGGTCGGTTGTAGGGTTTGTGGCTAGGGGGAGGCTGCGGGGGGTCTCGGTCTTAGGGCTCAGGGCTGGGTAGGGGTCGGTGTTAGGGTTGTGGTCCTGGGGGCTGCGGGGGGGTCTCGGTCTTAGGGTTCAGGGCTGGGGAGGGGTCGTTAGTAGGGTTTTGGGCTTGCGGGGGGGGCTGTGGGGGGTCTCGGTCTTAGGGCTCAGGGCTGGGGAGGGGTTGGTGTTAGAGTTTGGGGCCTGGGGGGGCTGCGGGGGTCTCGGTCTTAGGGCTCAGGGCTGGGAAGGGGTTCGGTGTTAGGGTTTTGGGGCCTGGGGGGGCTGCGGGGGGTGTTGGTCTTAGGGCTCAGGGCTGGGTAGGGGGTCGGTGATAGGGTTTAGGGCCTGGGGGGGGCTATGGTGGGTCTCGGTACTAGGGCTTAGGGCTGGGGTAGGGTTGGGTGTAGGGCTCTGGGTGGGCCCGGTAGTCGGCCTTAGGGCTCAGGGCAGTTAGACGTAGGGTTGGGGTAGGGTCGGTTGTAGGGTTTGTGGCTAGGGGGAGGCTGCGGGGGGTCTCGGTCTTAGGGCTCAGGGCTGGGTAGGGGTCGGTGTTAGGGTTGTGGTCCTGGGGGCTGCGGGGGGGTCTCGGTCTTAGGGTTCAGGGCTGGGGAGGGGTCGTTAGTAGGGTTTTGGGCTTGCGGGGGGGGCTGTGGGGGGTCTCGGTCTTAGGGCTCAGGGCTGGGGAGGGGTTGGTGTTAGAGTTTGGGGCCTGGGGGGGCTGCGGGGGTCTCGGTCTTAGGGCTCAGGGCTGGGAAGGGGTTCGGTGTTAGGGTTTTGGGGCCTGGGGGGGCTGCGGGGGGTGTTGGTCTTAGGGCTCAGGGCTGGGTAGGGGTCAGTGTTAGGGTTTAGGGCCAGGGGGGGGGCTATGGCGGGTCTCGGTACTAGGGCTTAGGGCTGGGGTAGGGTTGGGTGTAGGGCTCTGGGTGTTGGGTGGGTGGGCCCGGTAGTCGGCCTTAGGGCTCAGGGCAGTTAGACGTAGGGTTGGGGTAGGGTCGGTTGTAGGGTTTGTGGCTAGGGGGAGGCTGCGGGGGGTCTCGGTCTTAGGGCTCAGGGCTGGGTAGGGGTCGGTGTTAGGGTTGTGGTCCTGGGGGCTGCGGGGGGGTCTCGGTCTTAGGGTTCAGGGCTAGGGAGGGGTCGTTAGTAGGGTGTTGGGCTTGGGGGTGGGGGCTGTGGGGGGTGTCGGTCTTAGGGCTCAGGGCTGGGTAGGGGTCGGTGTTAGGGTTTAGGGCCTGGGGGGGCTATGGTGGGTCTCGGTACTAGGGCTTAGGGCTGGGGTAGGGTTGGGTGTAGGGCTCTGGGTGGGCCCGGTAGTCGGCCTTAGGGCTCAGGGCAGTTAGACGTAGGGTTGGGGTAGGGTCGGTTGTAGGGTTTGTGGCTAGGGGGAGGCTGCGGGGGGTCTCGGTCTTAGGGCTCAGGGCTGGGTAGGGGTCGGTGTTAGGGTTGTGGTCCTGGGGGCTGCGGGGGGGTCTCGGTCTTAGGGTTCAGGGCTGGGGAGGGGTCGTTAGTAGGGTTTTGGGCTTGCGGGGGGGGCTGTGGGGGGTCTCGGTCTTAGGGCTCAGGGCTGGGGAGGGGTTGGTGTTAGAGTTTGGGGCCTGGGGGGGGCTATGGTGGGTCTCGGTACTAGGGCTTAGGGCTGGGGTAGGGTTGGGTGTAGGGCTCTGGGTGGGCCCGGTAGTCGGCCTTAGGGCTCAGGGCAGTTAGACGTAGGGTTGGGGTAGGGTCGGTTGTAGGGTTTGTGGCTAGGGGGAGGCTGCGGGGGGTCTCGGTCTTAGGGCTCAGGGCTGGGTAGGGGTCGGTGTTAGGGTTGTGGTCCTGGGGGCTGCGGGGGGGTCTCGGTCTTAGGGTTCAGGGCTGGGGAGGGGTCGTTAGTAGGGTTTTGGGCTTGCGGGGGGGGCTGTGGGGGGTCTCGGTCTTAGGGCTCAGGGCTGGGGAGGGGTTGGTGTTAGAGTTTGGGGCCTGGGGGGGCTGCGGGGGTCTCGGTCTTAGGGCTCAGGGCTGGGAAGGGGTTCGGTGTTAGGGTTTTGGGGCCTGGGGGGGCTGCGGGGGGTGTTGGTCTTAGGGCTCAGGGCTGGGTAGGGGGTCGGTGATAGGGTTTAGGGCCTGGGGGGGGGCTATGGCGGGTCTCGGTACTAGGGCTTAGGGCTGGGGTAGGGTTGGGTGTAGGGCTCTGGGTGGGCCCGGTAGTCGGCCTTAGGGCTCAGGGCAGTTAGACGTAGGGTTGGGGTAGGGTCGGTTGTAGGGTTTGTGGCTAGGGGGAGGCTGCGGGGGGTCTCGGTCTTAGGGCTCAGGGCTGGGTAGGGGTCGGTGTTAGGGTTGTGGTCCTGGGGGCTGCGGGGGGGTCTCGGTCTTAGGGTTCAGGGCTAGGGAGGGGTCGTTAGTAGGGTGTTGGGCTTGGGGGTGGGGGCTGTGGGGGGTGTCGGTCTTAGGGCTCAGGGCTGGGTAGGGGTCGGTGTTAGGGTTTAGGGCCTGGGGGGGGCTATGGTGGGTCTCGGTACTAGGGCTTAGGGCTGGGGTAGGGTTGGGTGTAGGGCTCTGGGTGGGCCCGGTAGTCGGCCTTAGGGCTCAGGGCAGTTAGACGTAGGGTTGGGGTAGGGTCGGTTGTAGGGTTTGTGGCTAGGGGGAGGCTGCGGGGGGTCTCGGTCTTAGGGCTCAGGGCTGGGTAGGGGTCGGTGTTAGGGTTGTGGTCCTGGGGGCTGCGGGGGGGTCTCGGTCTTAGGGTTCAGGGCTGGGGAGGGGTCGTTAGTAGGGTTTTGGGCTTGCGGGGGGGGCTGTGGGGGGTCTCGGTCTTAGGGCTCAGGGCTGGGGAGGGGTTGGTGTTAGAGTTTGGGGCCTGGGGGGGCTGCGGGGGTCTCGGTCTTAGGGCTCAGGGCTGGGAAGGGGTTCGGTGTTAGGGTTTTGGGGCCTGGGGGGGCTGCGGGGGGTGTTGGTCTTAGGGCTCAGGGCTGGGTAGGGGTCAGTGTTAGGGTTTAGGGCCAGGGGGGGGGCTATGGCGGGTCTCGGTACTAGGGCTTAGGGCTGGGGTAGGGTTGGGTGTAGGGCTCTGGGTGTTGGGTGGGTGGGCCCGGTAGTCGGCCTTAGGGCTCAGGGCAGTTAGACGTAGGGTTGGGGTAGGGTCGGTTGTAGGGTTTGTGGCTAGGGGGAGGCTGCGGGGGGTCTCGGTCTTAGGGCTCAGGGCTGGGTAGGGGTCGGTGTTAGGGTTGTGGTCCTGGGGGCTGCGGGGGGGTCTCGGTCTTAGGGTTCAGGGCTAGGGAGGGGTCGTTAGTAGGGTGTTGGGCTTGGGGGTGGGGGCTGTGGGGGGTGTCGGTCTTAGGGCTCAGGGCTGGGTAGGGGTCGGTGTTAGGGTTTAGGGCCTGGGGGGGCTATGGTGGGTCTCGGTACTAGGGCTTAGGGCTGGGGTAGGGTTGGGTGTAGGGCTCTGGGTGGGCCCGGTAGTCGGCCTTAGGGCTCAGGGCAGTTAGACGTAGGGTTGGGGTAGGGTCGGTTGTAGGGTTTGTGGCTAGGGGGAGGCTGCGGGGGGTCTCGGTCTTAGGGCTCAGGGCTGGGTAGGGGTCGGTGTTAGGGTTGTGGTCCTGGGGGCTGCGGGGGGGTCTCGGTCTTAGGGTTCAGGGCTGGGGAGGGGTCGTTAGTAGGGTTTTGGGCTTGCGGGGGGGGCTGTGGGGGGTCTCGGTCTTAGGGCTCAGGGCTGGGGAGGGGTTGGTGTTAGAGTTTGGGGCCTGGGGGGGGCTATGGTGGGTCTCGGTACTAGGGCTTAGGGCTGGGGTAGGGTTGGGTGTAGGGCTCTGGGTGGGCCCGGTAGTCGGCCTTAGGGCTCAGGGCAGTTAGACGTAGGGTTGGGGTAGGGTCGGTTGTAGGGTTTGTGGCTAGGGGGAGGCTGCGGGGGGTCTCGGTCTTAGGGCTCAGGGCTGGGTAGGGGTCGGTGTTAGGGTTGTGGTCCTGGGGGCTGCGGGGGGGTCTCGGTCTTAGGGTTCAGGGCTGGGGAGGGGTCGTTAGTAGGGTTTTGGGCTTGCGGGGGGGGCTGTGGGGGGTCTCGGTCTTAGGGCTCAGGGCTGGGGAGGGGTTGGTGTTAGAGTTTGGGGCCTGGGGGGGCTGCGGGGGTCTCGGTCTTAGGGCTCAGGGCTGGGAAGGGGTTCGGTGTTAGGGTTTTGGGGCCTGGGGGGGCTGCGGGGGGTGTTGGTCTTAGGGCTCAGGGCTGGGTAGGGGTCAGTGTTAGGGTTTAGGGCCAGGGGGGGGGCTATGGCGGGTCTCGGTACTAGGGCTTAGGGCTGGGGTAGGGTTGGGTGTAGGGCTCTGGGTGTTGGGTGGGTGGGCCCGGTAGTCGGCCTTAGGGCTCAGGGCAGTTAGACGTAGGGTTGGGGTAGGGTCGGTTGTAGGGTTTGTGGCTAGGGGGAGGCTGCGGGGGGTCTCGGTCTTAGGGCTCAGGGCTGGGTAGGGGTCGGTGTTAGGGTTGTGGTCCTGGGGGCTGCGGGGGGGTCTCGGTCTTAGGGTTCAGGGCTAGGGAGGGGTCGTTAGTAGGGTGTTGGGCTTGGGGGTGGGGGCTGTGGGGGGTGTCGGTCTTAGGGCTCAGGGCTGGGTAGGGGTCGGTGTTAGGGTTTAGGGCCTGGGGGGGCTATGGTGGGTCTCGGTACTAGGGCTTAGGGCTGGGGTAGGGTTGGGTGTAGGGCTCTGGGTGGGCCCGGTAGTCGGCCTTAGGGCTCAGGGCAGTTAGACGTAGGGTTGGGGTAGGGTCGGTTGTAGGGTTTGTGGCTAGGGGGAGGCTGCGGGGGGTCTCGGTCTTAGGGCTCAGGGCTGGGTAGGGGTCGGTGTTAGGGTTGTGGTCCTGGGGGCTGCGGGGGGGTCTCGGTCTTAGGGTTCAGGGCTGGGGAGGGGTCGTTAGTAGGGTTTTGGGCTTGCGGGGGGGGCTGTGGGGGGTCTCGGTCTTAGGGCTCAGGGCTGGGGAGGGGTTGGTGTTAGAGTTTGGGGCCTGGGGGGGGCTATGGTGGGTCTCGGTACTAGGGCTTAGGGCTGGGGTAGGGTTGGGTGTAGGGCTCTGGGTGGGCCCGGTAGTCGGCCTTAGGGCTCAGGGCAGTTAGACGTAGGGTTGGGGTAGGGTCGGTTGTAGGGTTTGTGGCTAGGGGGAGGCTGCGGGGGGTCTCGGTCTTAGGGCTCAGGGCTGGGTAGGGGTCGGTGTTAGGGTTGTGGTCCTGGGGGCTGCGGGGGGGTCTCGGTCTTAGGGTTCAGGGCTGGGGAGGGGTCGTTAGTAGGGTTTTGGGCTTGCGGGGGGGGCTGTGGGGGGTCTCGGTCTTAGGGCTCAGGGCTGGGGAGGGGTTGGTGTTAGAGTTTGGGGCCTGGGGGGGCTGCGGGGGTCTCGGTCTTAGGGCTCAGGGCTGGGAAGGGGTTCGGTGTTAGGGTTTTGGGGCCTGGGGGGGCTGCGGGGGGTGTTGGTCTTAGGGCTCAGGGCTGGGTAGGGGGTCGGTGATAGGGTTTAGGGCCTGGGGGGGGCTATGGCGGGTCTCGGTCTTAGGGCTCAGGGCTGGAAAGGGGTTCGGTGTTAGGGTTTTGGGGCCTGGGGGGGCTGCGGGGGGTGTCGGTCTTAGGGCTCAGGGCTGGGTAGGGGTCAGTGTTAGGGTTTAGGGCCAGGGGGGGGGCTATGGCGGGTCTCGGTACTAGGGCTTAGGGCTGGGGTAGGGTTGGGTGTAGGGCTCTGGGTGTTGGGTGGGTGGGCCCGGTAGTCGGCCTTAGGGCTCAGGGCAGTTAGACGTAGGGTTGGGGTAGGGTCGGTTGTAGGGTTTGTGGCTAGGGGGAGGCTGCGGGGGGTCTCGGTCTTAGGGCTCAGGGCTGGGTAGGGGTCGGTGTTAGGGTTGTGGTCCTGGGGGCTGCGGGGGGGTCTCGGTCTTAGGGTTCAGGGCTGGGGAGGGGTCGTTAGTAGGGTTTTGGGCTTGCGGGGGGGGCTGTGGGGGGTCTCGGTCTTAGGGCTCAGGGCTGGGGAGGGGTTGGTGTTAGAGTTTGGGGCCTGGGGGGGCTGCGGGGGTCTCGGTCTTAGGGCTCAGGGCTGGGAAGGGGTTCGGTGTTAGGGTTTTGGGGCCTGGGGGGGCTGCGGGGGGTGTTGGTCTTAGGGCTCAGGGCTGGGTAGGGGGTCGGTGATAGGGTTTAGGGCCTGGGGGGGGCTATGGTGGGTCTCGGTACTAGGGCTTAGGGCTGGGGTAGGGTTGGGTGTAGGGCTCTGGGTGGGCCCGGTAGTCGGCCTTAGGGCTCAGGGCAGTTAGACGTAGGGTTGGGGTAGGGTCGGTTGTAGGGTTTGTGGCTAGGGGGAGGCTGCGGGGGGTCTCGGTCTTAGGGCTCAGGGCTGGGTAGGGGTCGGTGTTAGGGTTGTGGTCCTGGGGGCTGCGGGGGGGTCTCGGTCTTAGGGTTCAGGGCTGGGGAGGGGTCGTTAGTAGGGTTTTGGGCTTGCGGGGGGGGCTGTGGGGGGTCTCGGTCTTAGGGCTCAGGGCTGGGGAGGGGTTGGTGTTAGAGTTTGGGGCCTGGGGGGGCTGCGGGGGTCTCGGTCTTAGGGCTCAGGGCTGGGAAGGGGTTCGGTGTTAGGGTTTTGGGGCCTGGGGGGGCTGCGGGGGGTGTTGGTCTTAGGGCTCAGGGCTGGGTAGGGGGTCGGTGATAGGGTTTAGGGCCTGGGGGGGGCTATGGCGGGTCTCGGTCTTAGGGCTCAGGGCTGGAAAGGGGTTCGGTGTTAGGGTTTTGGGGCCTGGGGGGGCTGCGGGGGGTGTCGGTCTTAGGGCTCAGGGCTGGGTAGGGGTCAGTGTTAGGGTTTAGGGCCAGGGGGGGGGCTATGGCGGGTCTCGGTACTAGGGCTTAGGGCTGGGGTAGGGTTGGGTGTAGGGCTCTGGGTGTTGGGTGGGTGGGCCCGGTAGTCGGCCTTAGGGCTCAGGGCAGTTAGACGTAGGATTGGGGTAGGGTCGGTTGTAGGGTTTGTGGCTAGGGGGAGGCTGCGGGGAGTCTCGGTCTTAGGGCTCAGGGCTGGGTAGGGGTCGGTGTTAGGGTTGTGGTCCTGGGGGCTGCGGGGGGTTTCGGTCTTAGGGTTTAGGGCTGGGGAGGGGTCGTTAGTAGGGTTTTGGGCTTGGGGTGGGGGCTGTGGGGGGTCTCGGTCTTAGGGCTCAGGGCTGGGGAGGGGTTGGTGTTAGAGTTTGGGGCCTGGGGGGGCTGCGGGGGTCTCGGTCTTAGGGCTCAGGGCTGGGAAGGGGTTCGGTGTTAGGGTTTTGGGGCCTGGGGGGGCTGCGGGGGGTGTTGGTCTTAGGGCTCAGGGCTGGGTAGGGGGTCGGTGATAGGGTTTAGGGCCTGGGGGGGGCTATGGTGGGTCTCGGTACTAGGGCTTAGGGCTGGGGTAGGGTTGGGTGTAGGGCTCTGGGTGGGCCCGGTAGTCGGCCTTAGGGCTCAGGGCAGTTAGACGTAGGGTTGGGGTAGGGTCGGTTGTAGGGTTTGTGGCTAGGGGGAGGCTGCGGGGGGTCTCGGTCTTAGGGCTCAGGGCTGGGTAGGGGTCGGTGTTAGGGTTGTGGTCCTGGGGGCTGCGGGGGGGTCTCGGTCTTAGGGTTCAGGGCTGGGGAGGGGTCGTTAGTAGGGTTTTGGGCTTGCGGGGGGGGCTGTGGGGGGTCTCGGTCTTAGGGCTCAGGGCTGGGGAGGGGTTGGTGTTAGAGTTTGGGGCCTGGGGGGGCTGCGGGGGTCTCGGTCTTAGGGCTCAGGGCTGGGAAGGGGTTCGGTGTTAGGGTTTTGGGGCCTGGGGGGGCTGCGGGGGGTGTTGGTCTTAGGGCTCAGGGCTGGGTAGGGGGTCGGTGATAGGGTTTAGGGCCTGGGGGGGGCTATGGTGGGTCTCGGTACTAGGGCTTAGGGCTGGGGTAGGGTTGGGTGTAGGGCTCTGGGTGGGCCCGGTAGTCGGCCTTAGGGCTCAGGGCAGTTAGACGTAGGGTTGGGGTAGGGTCGGTTGTAGGGTTTGTGGCTAGGGGGAGGCTGCGGGGGGTCTCGGTCTTAGGGCTCAGGGCTGGGTAGGGGTCGGTGTTAGGGTTGTGGTCCTGGGGGCTGCGGGGGGGTCTCGGTCTTAGGGTTCAGGGCTGGGGAGGGGTCGTTAGTAGGGTTTTGGGCTTGCGGGGGGGGCTGTGGGGGGTCTCGGTCTTAGGGCTCAGGGCTGGGGAGGGGTTGGTGTTAGAGTTTGGGGCCTGGGGGGGCTGCGGGGGTCTCGGTCTTAGGGCTCAGGGCTGGGAAGGGGTTCGGTGTTAGGGTTTTGGGGCCTGGGGGGGCTGCGGGGGGTGTTGGTCTTAGGGCTCAGGGCTGGGTAGGGGGTCGGTGATAGGGTTTAGGGCCTGGGGGGGGCTATGGCGGGTCTCGGTCTTAGGGCTCAGGGCTGGAAAGGGGTTCGGTGTTAGGGTTTTGGGGCCTGGGGGGGCTGCGGGGGGTGTCGGTCTTAGGGCTCAGGGCTGGGTAGGGGTCAGTGTTAGGGTTTAGGGCCAGGGGGGGGGCTATGGCGGGTCTCGGTACTAGGGCTTAGGGCTGGGGTAGGGTTGGGTGTAGGGCTCTGGGTGTTGGGTGGGTGGGCCCGGTAGTCGGCCTTAGGGCTCAGGGCAGTTAGACGTAGGATTGGGGTAGGGTCGGTTGTAGGGTTTGTGGCTAGGGGGAGGCTGCGGGGAGTCTCGGTCTTAGGGCTCAGGGCTGGGTAGGGGTCGGTGTTAGGGTTGTGGTCCTGGGGGCTGCGGGGGGTTTCGGTCTTAGGGTTTAGGGCTGGGGAGGGGTCGTTAGTAGGGTTTTGGGCTTGGGGTGGGGGCTGTGGGGGGTCTCGGTCTTAGGGCTCAGGGCTGGGGAGGGGTTGGTGTTAGAGTTTGGGGCCTGGGGGGGCTGCGGGGGTCTCGGTCTTAGGGCTCAGGGCTGGGAAGGGGTTCGGTGTTAGGGTTTTGGGGCCTGGGGGGGCTGCGGGGGGTGTTGGTCTTAGGGCTCAGGGCTGGGTAGGGGGTCGGTGATAGGGTTTAGGGCCTGGGGGGGGCTATGGTGGGTCTCGGTACTAGGGCTTAGGGCTGGGGTAGGGTTGGGTGTAGGGCTCTGGGTGGGCCCGGTAGTCGGCCTTAGGGCTCAGGGCAGTTAGACGTAGGGTTGGGGTAGGGTCGGTTGTAGGGTTTGTGGCTAGGGGGAGGCTGCGGGGGGTCTCGGTCTTAGGGCTCAGGGCTGGGTAGGGGTCGGTGTTAGGGTTGTGGTCCTGGGGGCTGCGGGGGGGTCTCGGTCTTAGGGTTCAGGGCTGGGGAGGGGTCGTTAGTAGGGTTTTGGGCTTGCGGGGGGGGCTGTGGGGGGTCTCGGTCTTAGGGCTCAGGGCTGGGGAGGGGTTGGTGTTAGAGTTTGGGGCCTGGGGGGGCTGCGGGGGTCTCGGTCTTAGGGCTCAGGGCTGGGAAGGGGTTCGGTGTTAGGGTTTTGGGGCCTGGGGGGGCTGCGGGGGGTGTTGGTCTTAGGGCTCAGGGCTGGGTAGGGGGTCGGTGATAGGGTTTAGGGCCTGGGGGGGGCTATGGTGGGTCTCGGTACTAGGGCTTAGGGCTGGGGTAGGGTTGGGTGTAGGGCTCTGGGTGGGCCCGGTAGTCGGCCTTAGGGCTCAGGGCAGTTAGACGTAGGGTTGGGGTAGGGTCGGTTGTAGGGTTTGTGGCTAGGGGGAGGCTGCGGGGGGTCTCGGTCTTAGGGCTCAGGGCTGGGTAGGGGTCGGTGTTAGGGTTGTGGTCCTGGGGGCTGCGGGGGGGTCTCGGTCTTAGGGTTCAGGGCTGGGGAGGGGTCGTTAGTAGGGTTTTGGGCTTGCGGGGGGGGCTGTGGGGGGTCTCGGTCTTAGGGCTCAGGGCTGGGGAGGGGTTGGTGTTAGAGTTTGGGGCCTGGGGGGGCTGCGGGGGTCTCGGTCTTAGGGCTCAGGGCTGGGAAGGGGTTCGGTGTTAGGGTTTTGGGGCCTGGGGGGGCTGCGGGGGGTGTTGGTCTTAGGGCTCAGGGCTGGGTAGGGGGTCGGTGATAGGGTTTAGGGCCTGGGGGGGGCTATGGCGGGTCTCGGTCTTAGGGCTCAGGGCTGGAAAGGGGTTCGGTGTTAGGGTTTTGGGGCCTGGGGGGGCTGCGGGGGGTGTCGGTCTTAGGGCTCAGGGCTGGGTAGGGGTCAGTGTTAGGGTTTAGGGCCAGGGGGGGGGCTATGGCGGGTCTCGGTACTAGGGCTTAGGGCTGGGGTAGGGTTGGGTGTAGGGCTCTGGGTGTTGGGTGGGTGGGCCCGGTAGTCGGCCTTAGGGCTCAGGGCAGTTAGACGTAGGGTTGGGGTAGGGTCGGTTGTAGGGTTTGTGGCTAGGGGGAGGCTGCGGGGGGTCTCGGTCTTAGGGCTCAGGGCTGGGTAGGGGTCGGTGTTAGGGTTGTGGTCCTGGGGGCTGCGGGGGGGTCTCGGTCTTAGGGTTCAGGGCTAGGGAGGGGTCGTTAGTAGGGTGTTGGGCTTGGGGGTGGGGGCTGTGGGGGGTGTCGGTCTTAGGGCTCAGGGCTGGGTAGGGGTCGGTGTTAGGGTTTAGGGCCTGGGGGGGCTATGGTGGGTCTCGGTACTAGGGCTTAGGGCTGGGGTAGGGTTGGGTGTAGGGCTCTGGGTGGGCCCGGTAGTCGGCCTTAGGGCTCAGGGCAGTTAGACGTAGGGTTGGGGTAGGGTCGGTTGTAGGGTTTGTGGCTAGGGGGAGGCTGCGGGGGGTCTCGGTCTTAGGGCTCAGGGCTGGGTAGGGGTCGGTGTTAGGGTTGTGGTCCTGGGGGCTGCGGGGGGGTCTCGGTCTTAGGGTTCAGGGCTGGGGAGGGGTCGTTAGTAGGGTTTTGGGCTTGCGGGGGGGGCTGTGGGGGGTCTCGGTCTTAGGGCTCAGGGCTGGGGAGGGGTTGGTGTTAGAGTTTGGGGCCTGGGGGGGGCTATGGTGGGTCTCGGTACTAGGGCTTAGGGCTGGGGTAGGGTTGGGTGTAGGGCTCTGGGTGGGCCCGGTAGTCGGCCTTAGGGCTCAGGGCAGTTAGACGTAGGGTTGGGGTAGGGTCGGTTGTAGGGTTTGTGGCTAGGGGGAGGCTGCGGGGGGTCTCGGTCTTAGGGCTCAGGGCTGGGTAGGGGTCGGTGTTAGGGTTGTGGTCCTGGGGGCTGCGGGGGGGTCTCGGTCTTAGGGTTCAGGGCTGGGGAGGGGTCGTTAGTAGGGTTTTGGGCTTGCGGGGGGGGCTGTGGGGGGTCTCGGTCTTAGGGCTCAGGGCTGGGGAGGGGTTGGTGTTAGAGTTTGGGGCCTGGGGGGGCTGCGGGGGTCTCGGTCTTAGGGCTCAGGGCTGGGAAGGGGTTCGGTGTTAGGGTTTTGGGGCCTGGGGGGGCTGCGGGGGGTGTTGGTCTTAGGGCTCAGGGCTGGGTAGGGGGTCGGTGATAGGGTTTAGGGCCTGGGGGGGGCTATGGCGGGTCTCGGTCTTAGGGCTCAGGGCTGGAAAGGGGTTCGGTGTTAGGGTTTTGGGGCCTGGGGGGGCTGCGGGGGGTGTCGGTCTTAGGGCTCAGGGCTGGGTAGGGGTCAGTGTTAGGGTTTAGGGCCAGGGGGGGGGCTATGGCGGGTCTCGGTACTAGGGCTTAGGGCTGGGGTAGGGTTGGGTGTAGGGCTCTGGGTGTTGGGTGGGTGGGCCCGGTAGTCGGCCTTAGGGCTCAGGGCAGTTAGACGTAGGATTGGGGTAGGGTCGGTTGTAGGGTTTGTGGCTAGGGGGAGGCTGCGGGGAGTCTCGGTCTTAGGGCTCAGGGCTGGGTAGGGGTCGGTGTTAGGGTTGTGGTCCTGGGGGCTGCGGGGGGTTTCGGTCTTAGGGTTTAGGGCTGGGGAGGGGTCGTTAGTAGGGTTTTGGGCTTGGGGTGGGGGCTGTGGGGGGTCTCGGTCTTAGGGCTCAGGGCTGGGGAGGGGTTGGTGTTAGAGTTTGGGGCCTGGGGGGGCTGCGGGGGTCTCGGTCTTAGGGCTCAGGGCTGGGAAGGGGTTCGGTGTTAGGGTTTTGGGGCCTGGGGGGGCTGCGGGGGGTGTTGGTCTTAGGGCTCAGGGCTGGGTAGGGGGTCGGTGATAGGGTTTAGGGCCTGGGGGGGGCTATGGTGGGTCTCGGTACTAGGGCTTAGGGCTGGGGTAGGGTTGGGTGTAGGGCTCTGGGTGGGCCCGGTAGTCGGCCTTAGGGCTCAGGGCAGTTAGACGTAGGGTTGGGGTAGGGTCGGTTGTAGGGTTTGTGGCTAGGGGGAGGCTGCGGGGGGTCTCGGTCTTAGGGCTCAGGGCTGGGTAGGGGTCGGTGTTAGGGTTGTGGTCCTGGGGGCTGCGGGGGGGTCTCGGTCTTAGGGTTCAGGGCTGGGGAGGGGTCGTTAGTAGGGTTTTGGGCTTGCGGGGGGGGCTGTGGGGGGTCTCGGTCTTAGGGCTCAGGGCTGGGGAGGGGTTGGTGTTAGAGTTTGGGGCCTGGGGGGGCTGCGGGGGTCTCGGTCTTAGGGCTCAGGGCTGGGAAGGGGTTCGGTGTTAGGGTTTTGGGGCCTGGGGGGGCTGCGGGGGGTGTTGGTCTTAGGGCTCAGGGCTGGGTAGGGGGTCGGTGATAGGGTTTAGGGCCTGGGGGGGGCTATGGTGGGTCTCGGTACTAGGGCTTAGGGCTGGGGTAGGGTTGGGTGTAGGGCTCTGGGTGGGCCCGGTAGTCGGCCTTAGGGCTCAGGGCAGTTAGACGTAGGGTTGGGGTAGGGTCGGTTGTAGGGTTTGTGGCTAGGGGGAGGCTGCGGGGGGTCTCGGTCTTAGGGCTCAGGGCTGGGTAGGGGTCGGTGTTAGGGTTGTGGTCCTGGGGGCTGCGGGGGGGTCTCGGTCTTAGGGTTCAGGGCTGGGGAGGGGTCGTTAGTAGGGTTTTGGGCTTGCGGGGGGGGCTGTGGGGGGTCTCGGTCTTAGGGCTCAGGGCTGGGGAGGGGTTGGTGTTAGAGTTTGGGGCCTGGGGGGGCTGCGGGGGTCTCGGTCTTAGGGCTCAGGGCTGGGAAGGGGTTCGGTGTTAGGGTTTTGGGGCCTGGGGGGGCTGCGGGGGGTGTTGGTCTTAGGGCTCAGGGCTGGGTAGGGGGTCGGTGATAGGGTTTAGGGCCTGGGGGGGGCTATGGTGGGTCTCGGTACTAGGGCTTAGGGCTGGGGTAGGGTTGGGTGTAGGGCTCTGGGTGGGCCCGGTAGTCGGCCTTAGGGCTCAGGGCAGTTAGACGTAGGGTTGGGGTAGGGTCGGTTGTAGGGTTTGTGGCTAGGGGGAGGCTGCGGGGGGTCTCGGTCTTAGGGCTCAGGGCTGGGTAGGGGTCGGTGTTAGGGTTGTGGTCCTGGGGGCTGCGGGGGGGTCTCGGTCTTAGGGTTCAGGGCTGGGGAGGGGTCGTTAGTAGGGTTTTGGGCTTGCGGGGGGGGCTGTGGGGGGTCTCGGTCTTAGGGCTCAGGGCTGGGGAGGGGTTGGTGTTAGAGTTTGGGGCCTGGGGGGGCTGCGGGGGTCTCGGTCTTAGGGCTCAGGGCTGGGAAGGGGTTCGGTGTTAGGGTTTTGGGGCCTGGGGGGGCTGCGGGGGGTGTTGGTCTTAGGGCTCAGGGCTGGGTAGGGGGTCGGTGATAGGGTTTAGGGCCTGGGGGGGGCTATGGCGGGTCTCGGTCTTAGGGCTCAGGGCTGGAAAGGGGTTCGGTGTTAGGGTTTTGGGGCCTGGGGGGGCTGCGGGGGGTGTCGGTCTTAGGGCTCAGGGCTGGGTAGGGGTCAGTGTTAGGGTTTAGGGCCAGGGGGGGGGCTATGGCGGGTCTCGGTACTAGGGCTTAGGGCTGGGGTAGGGTTGGGTGTAGGGCTCTGGGTGTTGGGTGGGTGGGCCCGGTAGTCGGCCTTAGGGCTCAGGGCAGTTAGACGTAGGATTGGGGTAGGGTCGGTTGTAGGGTTTGTGGCTAGGGGGAGGCTGCGGGGAGTCTCGGTCTTAGGGCTCAGGGCTGGGTAGGGGTCGGTGTTAGGGTTGTGGTCCTGGGGGCTGCGGGGGGTTTCGGTCTTAGGGTTTAGGGCTGGGGAGGGGTCGTTAGTAGGGTTTTGGGCTTGGGGTGGGGGCTGTGGGGGGTCTCGGTCTTAGGGCTCAGGGCTGGGGAGGGGTTGGTGTTAGAGTTTGGGGCCTGGGGGGGCTGCGGGGGTCTCGGTCTTAGGGCTCAGGGCTGGGAAGGGGTTCGGTGTTAGGGTTTTGGGGCCTGGGGGGGCTGCGGGGGGTGTTGGTCTTAGGGCTCAGGGCTGGGTAGGGGGTCGGTGATAGGGTTTAGGGCCTGGGGGGGGCTATGGTGGGTCTCGGTACTAGGGCTTAGGGCTGGGGTAGGGTTGGGTGTAGGGCTCTGGGTGGGCCCGGTAGTCGGCCTTAGGGCTCAGGGCAGTTAGACGTAGGGTTGGGGTAGGGTCGGTTGTAGGGTTTGTGGCTAGGGGGAGGCTGCGGGGGGTCTCGGTCTTAGGGCTCAGGGCTGGGTAGGGGTCGGTGTTAGGGTTGTGGTCCTGGGGGCTGCGGGGGGGTCTCGGTCTTAGGGTTCAGGGCTGGGGAGGGGTCGTTAGTAGGGTTTTGGGCTTGCGGGGGGGGCTGTGGGGGGTCTCGGTCTTAGGGCTCAGGGCTGGGGAGGGGTTGGTGTTAGAGTTTGGGGCCTGGGGGGGCTGCGGGGGTCTCGGTCTTAGGGCTCAGGGCTGGGAAGGGGTTCGGTGTTAGGGTTTTGGGGCCTGGGGGGGCTGCGGGGGGTGTTGGTCTTAGGGCTCAGGGCTGGGTAGGGGGTCGGTGATAGGGTTTAGGGCCTGGGGGGGGCTATGGTGGGTCTCGGTACTAGGGCTTAGGGCTGGGGTAGGGTTGGGTGTAGGGCTCTGGGTGGGCCCGGTAGTCGGCCTTAGGGCTCAGGGCAGTTAGACGTAGGGTTGGGGTAGGGTCGGTTGTAGGGTTTGTGGCTAGGGGGAGGCTGCGGGGGGTCTCGGTCTTAGGGCTCAGGGCTGGGTAGGGGTCGGTGTTAGGGTTGTGGTCCTGGGGGCTGCGGGGGGTTTCGGTCTTAGGGTTTAGGGCTGGGGAGGGGTCGTTAGTAGGGTTTTGGGCTTGGGGTGGGGGCTGTGGGGGGTCTCGGTCTTAGGGCTCAGGGCTGGGGAGGGGTTGGTGTTAGAGTTTGGGGCCTGGGGGGGCTGCGGGGGTCTCGGTCTTAGGGCTCAGGGCTGGGAAGGGGTTCGGTGTTAGGGTTTTGGGGCCTGGGGGGGCTGCGGGGGGTGTTGGTCTTAGGGCTCAGGGCTGGGTAGGGGGTCGGTGATAGGGTTTAGGGCCTGGGGGGGGCTATGGCGGGTCTCGGTCTTAGGGCTCAGGGCTGGAAAGGGGTTCGGTGTTAGGGTTTTGGGGCCTGGGGGGGCTGCGGGGGGTGTCGGTCTTAGGGCTCAGGGCTGGGTAGGGGTCAGTGTTAGGGTTTAGGGCCAGGGGGGGGGCTATGGCGGGTCTCGGTACTAGGGCTTAGGGCTGGGGTAGGGTTGGGTGTAGGGCTCTGGGTGTTGGGTGGGTGGGCCCGGTAGTCGGCCTTAGGGCTCAGGGCAGTTAGACGTAGGATTGGGGTAGGGTCGGTTGTAGGGTTTGTGGCTAGGGGGAGGCTGCGGGGAGTCTCGGTCTTAGGGCTCAGGGCTGGGTAGGGGTCGGTGTTAGGGTTGTGGTCCTGGGGGCTGCGGGGGGTTTCGGTCTTAGGGTTTAGGGCTGGGGAGGGGTCGTTAGTAGGGTTTTGGGCTTGGGGTGGGGGCTGTGGGGGGTCTCGGTCTTAGGGCTCAGGGCTGGGGAGGGGTTGGTGTTAGAGTTTGGGGCCTGGGGGGGCTGCGGGGGTCTCGGTCTTAGGGCTCAGGGCTGGGAAGGGGTTCGGTGTTAGGGTTTTGGGGCCTGGGGGGGCTGCGGGGGGTGTTGGTCTTAGGGCTCAGGGCTGGGTAGGGGGTCGGTGATAGGGTTTAGGGCCTGGGGGGGGCTATGGTGGGTCTCGGTACTAGGGCTTAGGGCTGGGGTAGGGTTGGGTGTAGGGCTCTGGGTGGGCCCGGTAGTCGGCCTTAGGGCTCAGGGCAGTTAGACGTAGGGTTGGGGTAGGGTCGGTTGTAGGGTTTGTGGCTAGGGGGAGGCTGCGGGGGGTCTCGGTCTTAGGGCTCAGGGCTGGGTAGGGGTCGGTGTTAGGGTTGTGGTCCTGGGGGCTGCGGGGGGGTCTCGGTCTTAGGGTTCAGGGCTGGGGAGGGGTCGTTAGTAGGGTTTTGGGCTTGCGGGGGGGGCTGTGGGGGGTCTCGGTCTTAGGGCTCAGGGCTGGGGAGGGGTTGGTGTTAGAGTTTGGGGCCTGGGGGGGCTGCGGGGGTCTCGGTCTTAGGGCTCAGGGCTGGGAAGGGGTTCGGTGTTAGGGTTTTGGGGCCTGGGGGGGCTGCGGGGGGTGTTGGTCTTAGGGCTCAGGGCTGGGTAGGGGGTCGGTGATAGGGTTTAGGGCCTGGGGGGGGCTATGGTGGGTCTCGGTACTAGGGCTTAGGGCTGGGGTAGGGTTGGGTGTAGGGCTCTGGGTGGGCCCGGTAGTCGGCCTTAGGGCTCAGGGCAGTTAGACGTAGGGTTGGGGTAGGGTCGGTTGTAGGGTTTGTGGCTAGGGGGAGGCTGCGGGGGGTCTCGGTCTTAGGGCTCAGGGCTGGGTAGGGGTCGGTGTTAGGGTTGTGGTCCTGGGGGCTGCGGGGGGTTTCGGTCTTAGGGTTTAGGGCTGGGGAGGGGTCGTTAGTAGGGTTTTGGGCTTGGGGTGGGGGCTGTGGGGGGTCTCGGTCTTAGGGCTCAGGGCTGGGGAGGGGTTGGTGTTAGAGTTTGGGGCCTGGGGGGGCTGCGGGGGTCTCGGTCTTAGGGCTCAGGGCTGGGAAGGGGTTCGGTGTTAGGGTTTTGGGGCCTGGGGGGGCTGCGGGGGGTGTTGGTCTTAGGGCTCAGGGCTGGGTAGGGGGTCGGTGATAGGGTTTAGGGCCTGGGGGGGGCTATGGTGGGTCTCGGTACTAGGGCTTAGGGCTGGGGTAGGGTTGGGTGTAGGGCTCTGGGTGGGCCCGGTAGTCGGCCTTAGGGCTCAGGGCAGTTAGACGTAGGGTTGGGGTAGGGTCGGTTGTAGGGTTTGTGGCTAGGGGGAGGCTGCGGGGGGTCTCGGTCTTAGGGCTCAGGGCTGGGTAGGGGTCGGTGTTAGGGTTGTGGTCCTGGGGGCTGCGGGGGGGTCTCGGTCTTAGGGTTCAGGGCTGGGGAGGGGTCGTTAGTAGGGTTTTGGGCTTGCGGGGGGGGCTGTGGGGGGTCTCGGTCTTAGGGCTCAGGGCTGGGGAGGGGTTGGTGTTAGAGTTTGGGGCCTGGGGGGGCTGCGGGGGTCTCGGTCTTAGGGCTCAGGGCTGGGAAGGGGTTCGGTGTTAGGGTTTTGGGGCCTGGGGGGGCTGCGGGGGGTGTTGGTCTTAGGGCTCAGGGCTGGGTAGGGGGTCGGTGATAGGGTTTAGGGCCTGGGGGGGGCTATGGTGGGTCTCGGTACTAGGGCTTAGGGCTGGGGTAGGGTTGGGTGTAGGGCTCTGGGTGGGCCCGGTAGTCGGCCTTAGGGCTCAGGGCAGTTAGACGTAGGGTTGGGGTAGGGTCGGTTGTAGGGTTTGTGGCTAGGGGGAGGCTGCGGGGGGTCTCGGTCTTAGGGCTCAGGGCTGGGTAGGGGTCGGTGTTAGGGTTGTGGTCCTGGGGGCTGCGGGGGGTTTCGGTCTTAGGGTTTAGGGCTGGGGAGGGGTCGTTAGTAGGGTTTTGGGCTTGGGGTGGGGGCTGTGGGGGGTCTCGGTCTTAGGGCTCAGGGCTGGGGAGGGGTTGGTGTTAGAGTTTGGGGCCTGGGGGGGCTGCGGGGGTCTCGGTCTTAGGGCTCAGGGCTGGGAAGGGGTTCGGTGTTAGGGTTTTGGGGCCTGGGGGGGCTGCGGGGGGTGTTGGTCTTAGGGCTCAGGGCTGGGTAGGGGGTCGGTGATAGGGTTTAGGGCCTGGGGGGGGCTATGGTGGGTCTCGGTACTAGGGCTTAGGGCTGGGGTAGGGTTGGGTGTAGGGCTCTGGGTGGGCCCGGTAGTCGGCCTTAGGGCTCAGGGCAGTTAGACGTAGGGTTGGGGTAGGGTCGGTTGTAGGGTTTGTGGCTAGGGGGAGGCTGCGGGGGGTCTCGGTCTTAGGGCTCAGGGCTGGGTAGGGGTCGGTGTTAGGGTTGTGGTCCTGGGGGCTGCGGGGGGTTTCGGTCTTAGGGTTTAGGGCTGGGGAGGGGTCGTTAGTAGGGTTTTGGGCTTGGGGTGGGGGCTGTGGGGGGTCTCGGTCTTAGGGCTCAGGGCTGGGGAGGGGTTGGTGTTAGAGTTTGGGGCCTGGGGGGGCTGCGGGGGTCTCGGTCTTAGGGCTCAGGGCTGGGAAGGGGTTCGGTGTTAGGGTTTTGGGGCCTGGGGGGGCTGCGGGGGGTGTTGGTCTTAGGGCTCAGGGCTGGGTAGGGGGTCGGTGATAGGGTTTAGGGCCTGGGGGGGGCTATGGCGGGTCTCGGTCTTAGGGCTCAGGGCTGGAAAGGGGTTCGGTGTTAGGGTTTTGGGGCCTGGGGGGGCTGCGGGGGGTGTCGGTCTTAGGGCTCAGGGCTGGGTAGGGGTCAGTGTTAGGGTTTAGGGCCAGGGGGGGGGCTATGGCGGGTCTCGGTACTAGGGCTTAGGGCTGGGGTAGGGTTGGGTGTAGGGCTCTGGGTGTTGGGTGGGTGGGCCCGGTAGTCGGCCTTAGGGCTCAGGGCAGTTAGACGTAGGATTGGGGTAGGGTCGGTTGTAGGGTTTGTGGCTAGGGGGAGGCTGCGGGGAGTCTCGGTCTTAGGGCTCAGGGCTGGGTAGGGGTCGGTGTTAGGGTTGTGGTCCTGGGGGCTGCGGGGGGTTTCGGTCTTAGGGTTTAGGGCTGGGGAGGGGTCGTTAGTAGGGTTTTGGGCTTGGGGTGGGGGCTGTGGGGGGTCTCGGTCTTAGGGCTCAGGGCTGGGGAGGGGTTGGTGTTAGAGTTTGGGGCCTGGGGGGGCTGCGGGGGTCTCGGTCTTAGGGCTCAGGGCTGGGAAGGGGTTCGGTGTTAGGGTTTTGGGGCCTGGGGGGGCTGCGGGGGGTGTTGGTCTTAGGGCTCAGGGCTGGGTAGGGGGTCGGTGATAGGGTTTAGGGCCTGGGGGGGGCTATGGTGGGTCTCGGTACTAGGGCTTAGGGCTGGGGTAGGGTTGGGTGTAGGGCTCTGGGTGGGCCCGGTAGTCGGCCTTAGGGCTCAGGGCAGTTAGACGTAGGGTTGGGGTAGGGTCGGTTGTAGGGTTTGTGGCTAGGGGGAGGCTGCGGGGGGTCTCGGTCTTAGGGCTCAGGGCTGGGTAGGGGTCGGTGTTAGGGTTGTGGTCCTGGGGGCTGCGGGGGGGTCTCGGTCTTAGGGTTCAGGGCTGGGGAGGGGTCGTTAGTAGGGTTTTGGGCTTGCGGGGGGGGCTGTGGGGGGTCTCGGTCTTAGGGCTCAGGGCTGGGGAGGGGTTGGTGTTAGAGTTTGGGGCCTGGGGGGGCTGCGGGGGTCTCGGTCTTAGGGCTCAGGGCTGGGAAGGGGTTCGGTGTTAGGGTTTTGGGGCCTGGGGGGGCTGCGGGGGGTGTTGGTCTTAGGGCTCAGGGCTGGGTAGGGGGTCGGTGATAGGGTTTAGGGCCTGGGGGGGGCTATGGTGGGTCTCGGTACTAGGGCTTAGGGCTGGGGTAGGGTTGGGTGTAGGGCTCTGGGTGGGCCCGGTAGTCGGCCTTAGGGCTCAGGGCAGTTAGACGTAGGGTTGGGGTAGGGTCGGTTGTAGGGTTTGTGGCTAGGGGGAGGCTGCGGGGGGTCTCGGTCTTAGGGCTCAGGGCTGGGTAGGGGTCGGTGTTAGGGTTGTGGTCCTGGGGGCTGCGGGGGGGTCTCGGTCTTAGGGTTCAGGGCTGGGGAGGGGTCGTTAGTAGGGTTTTGGGCTTGCGGGGGGGGCTGTGGGGGGTCTCGGTCTTAGGGCTCAGGGCTGGGGAGGGGTTGGTGTTAGAGTTTGGGGCCTGGGGGGGCTGCGGGGGTCTCGGTCTTAGGGCTCAGGGCTGGGAAGGGGTTCGGTGTTAGGGTTTTGGGGCCTGGGGGGGCTGCGGGGGGTGTTGGTCTTAGGGCTCAGGGCTGGGTAGGGGGTCGGTGATAGGGTTTAGGGCCTGGGGGGGGCTATGGTGGGTCTCGGTACTAGGGCTTAGGGCTGGGGTAGGGTTGGGTGTAGGGCTCTGGGTGGGCCCGGTAGTCGGCCTTAGGGCTCAGGGCAGTTAGACGTAGGGTTGGGGTAGGGTCGGTTGTAGGGTTTGTGGCTAGGGGGAGGCTGCGGGGGGTCTCGGTCTTAGGGCTCAGGGCTGGGTAGGGGTCGGTGTTAGGGTTGTGGTCCTGGGGGCTGCGGGGGGTTTCGGTCTTAGGGTTTAGGGCTGGGGAGGGGTCGTTAGTAGGGTTTTGGGCTTGGGGTGGGGGCTGTGGGGGGTCTCGGTCTTAGGGCTCAGGGCTGGGGAGGGGTTGGTGTTAGAGTTTGGGGCCTGGGGGGGCTGCGGGGGTCTCGGTCTTAGGGCTCAGGGCTGGGAAGGGGTTCGGTGTTAGGGTTTTGGGGCCTGGGGGGGCTGCGGGGGGTGTTGGTCTTAGGGCTCAGGGCTGGGTAGGGGGTCGGTGATAGGGTTTAGGGCCTGGGGGGGGCTATGGTGGGTCTCGGTACTAGGGCTTAGGGCTGGGGTAGGGTTGGGTGTAGGGCTCTGGGTGGGCCCGGTAGTCGGCCTTAGGGCTCAGGGCAGTTAGACGTAGGGTTGGGGTAGGGTCGGTTGTAGGGTTTGTGGCTAGGGGGAGGCTGCGGGGGGTCTCGGTCTTAGGGCTCAGGGCTGGGTAGGGGTCGGTGTTAGGGTTGTGGTCCTGGGGGCTGCGGGGGGGTCTCGGTCTTAGGGTTCAGGGCTGGGGAGGGGTCGTTAGTAGGGTTTTGGGCTTGCGGGGGGGGCTGTGGGGGGTCTCGGTCTTAGGGCTCAGGGCTGGGGAGGGGTTGGTGTTAGAGTTTGGGGCCTGGGGGGGCTGCGGGGGTCTCGGTCTTAGGGCTCAGGGCTGGGAAGGGGTTCGGTGTTAGGGTTTTGGGGCCTGGGGGGGCTGCGGGGGGTGTTGGTCTTAGGGCTCAGGGCTGGGTAGGGGGTCGGTGATAGGGTTTAGGGCCTGGGGGGGGCTATGGTGGGTCTCGGTACTAGGGCTTAGGGCTGGGGTAGGGTTGGGTGTAGGGCTCTGGGTGGGCCCGGTAGTCGGCCTTAGGGCTCAGGGCAGTTAGACGTAGGGTTGGGGTAGGGTCGGTTGTAGGGTTTGTGGCTAGGGGGAGGCTGCGGGGGGTCTCGGTCTTAGGGCTCAGGGCTGGGTAGGGGTCGGTGTTAGGGTTGTGGTCCTGGGGGCTGCGGGGGGTTTCGGTCTTAGGGTTTAGGGCTGGGGAGGGGTCGTTAGTAGGGTTTTGGGCTTGGGGTGGGGGCTGTGGGGGGTCTCGGTCTTAGGGCTCAGGGCTGGGGAGGGGTTGGTGTTAGAGTTTGGGGCCTGGGGGGGCTGCGGGGGTCTCGGTCTTAGGGCTCAGGGCTGGGAAGGGGTTCGGTGTTAGGGTTTTGGGGCCTGGGGGGGCTGCGGGGGGTGTTGGTCTTAGGGCTCAGGGCTGGGTAGGGGGTCGGTGATAGGGTTTAGGGCCTGGGGGGGGCTATGGTGGGTCTCGGTACTAGGGCTTAGGGCTGGGGTAGGGTTGGGTGTAGGGCTCTGGGTGGGCCCGGTAGTCGGCCTTAGGGCTCAGGGCAGTTAGACGTAGGGTTGGGGTAGGGTCGGTTGTAGGGTTTGTGGCTAGGGGGAGGCTGCGGGGGGTCTCGGTCTTAGGGCTCAGGGCTGGGTAGGGGTCGGTGTTAGGGTTGTGGTCCTGGGGGCTGCGGGGGGGTCTCGGTCTTAGGGTTCAGGGCTGGGGAGGGGTCGTTAGTAGGGTTTTGGGCTTGCGGGGGGGGCTGTGGGGGGTCTCGGTCTTAGGGCTCAGGGCTGGGGAGGGGTTGGTGTTAGAGTTTGGGGCCTGGGGGGGCTGCGGGGGTCTCGGTCTTAGGGCTCAGGGCTGGGAAGGGGTTCGGTGTTAGGGTTTTGGGGCCTGGGGGGGCTGCGGGGGGTGTTGGTCTTAGGGCTCAGGGCTGGGTAGGGGGTCGGTGATAGGGTTTAGGGCCTGGGGGGGGCTATGGTGGGTCTCGGTACTAGGGCTTAGGGCTGGGGTAGGGTTGGGTGTAGGGCTCTGGGTGGGCCCGGTAGTCGGCCTTAGGGCTCAGGGCAGTTAGACGTAGGGTTGGGGTAGGGTCGGTTGTAGGGTTTGTGGCTAGGGGGAGGCTGCGGGGGGTCTCGGTCTTAGGGCTCAGGGCTGGGTAGGGGTCGGTGTTAGGGTTGTGGTCCTGGGGGCTGCGGGGGGTTTCGGTCTTAGGGTTTAGGGCTGGGGAGGGGTCGTTAGTAGGGTTTTGGGCTTGGGGTGGGGGCTGTGGGGGGTCTCGGTCTTAGGGCTCAGGGCTGGGGAGGGGTTGGTGTTAGAGTTTGGGGCCTGGGGGGGCTGCGGGGGTCTCGGTCTTAGGGCTCAGGGCTGGGAAGGGGTTCGGTGTTAGGGTTTTGGGGCCTGGGGGGGCTGCGGGGGGTGTTGGTCTTAGGGCTCAGGGCTGGGTAGGGGGTCGGTGATAGGGTTTAGGGCCTGGGGGGGGCTATGGTGGGTCTCGGTACTAGGGCTTAGGGCTGGGGTAGGGTTGGGTGTAGGGCTCTGGGTGGGCCCGGTAGTCGGCCTTAGGGCTCAGGGCAGTTAGACGTAGGGTTGGGGTAGGGTCGGTTGTAGGGTTTGTGGCTAGGGGGAGGCTGCGGGGGGTCTCGGTCTTAGGGCTCAGGGCTGGGTAGGGGTCGGTGTTAGGGTTGTGGTCCTGGGGGCTGCGGGGGGTTTCGGTCTTAGGGTTTAGGGCTGGGGAGGGGTCGTTAGTAGGGTTTTGGGCTTGGGGTGGGGGCTGTGGGGGGTCTCGGTCTTAGGGCTCAGGGCTGGGGAGGGGTTGGTGTTAGAGTTTGGGGCCTGGGGGGGCTGCGGGGGTCTCGGTCTTAGGGCTCAGGGCTGGGAAGGGGTTCGGTGTTAGGGTTTTGGGGCCTGGGGGGGCTGCGGGGGGTGTTGGTCTTAGGGCTCAGGGCTGGGTAGGGGGTCGGTGATAGGGTTTAGGGCCTGGGGGGGGCTATGGCGGGTCTCGGTCTTAGGGCTCAGGGCTGGAAAGGGGTTCGGTGTTAGGGTTTTGGGGCCTGGGGGGGCTGCGGGGGGTGTCGGTCTTAGGGCTCAGGGCTGGGTAGGGGTCAGTGTTAGGGTTTAGGGCCAGGGGGGGGGCTATGGCGGGTCTCGGTACTAGGGCTTAGGGCTGGGGTAGGGTTGGGTGTAGGGCTCTGGGTGTTGGGTGGGTGGGCCCGGTAGTCGGCCTTAGGGCTCAGGGCAGTTAGACGTAGGATTGGGGTAGGGTCGGTTGTAGGGTTTGTGGCTAGGGGGAGGCTGCGGGGAGTCTCGGTCTTAGGGCTCAGGGCTGGGTAGGGGTCGGTGTTAGGGTTGTGGTCCTGGGGGCTGCGGGGGGTTTCGGTCTTAGGGTTTAGGGCTGGGGAGGGGTCGTTAGTAGGGTTTTGGGCTTGGGGTGGGGGCTGTGGGGGGTCTCGGTCTTAGGGCTCAGGGCTGGGGAGGGGTTGGTGTTAGAGTTTGGGGCCTGGGGGGGCTGCGGGGGTCTCGGTCTTAGGGCTCAGGGCTGGGAAGGGGTTCGGTGTTAGGGTTTTGGGGCCTGGGGGGGCTGCGGGGGGTGTTGGTCTTAGGGCTCAGGGCTGGGTAGGGGGTCGGTGATAGGGTTTAGGGCCTGGGGGGGGCTATGGTGGGTCTCGGTACTAGGGCTTAGGGCTGGGGTAGGGTTGGGTGTAGGGCTCTGGGTGGGCCCGGTAGTCGGCCTTAGGGCTCAGGGCAGTTAGACGTAGGGTTGGGGTAGGGTCGGTTGTAGGGTTTGTGGCTAGGGGGAGGCTGCGGGGGGTCTCGGTCTTAGGGCTCAGGGCTGGGTAGGGGTCGGTGTTAGGGTTGTGGTCCTGGGGGCTGCGGGGGGGTCTCGGTCTTAGGGTTCAGGGCTGGGGAGGGGTCGTTAGTAGGGTTTTGGGCTTGCGGGGGGGGCTGTGGGGGGTCTCGGTCTTAGGGCTCAGGGCTGGGGAGGGGTTGGTGTTAGAGTTTGGGGCCTGGGGGGGCTGCGGGGGTCTCGGTCTTAGGGCTCAGGGCTGGGAAGGGGTTCGGTGTTAGGGTTTTGGGGCCTGGGGGGGCTGCGGGGGGTGTTGGTCTTAGGGCTCAGGGCTGGGTAGGGGGTCGGTGATAGGGTTTAGGGCCTGGGGGGGGCTATGGTGGGTCTCGGTACTAGGGCTTAGGGCTGGGGTAGGGTTGGGTGTAGGGCTCTGGGTGGGCCCGGTAGTCGGCCTTAGGGCTCAGGGCAGTTAGACGTAGGGTTGGGGTAGGGTCGGTTGTAGGGTTTGTGGCTAGGGGGAGGCTGCGGGGGGTCTCGGTCTTAGGGCTCAGGGCTGGGTAGGGGTCGGTGTTAGGGTTGTGGTCCTGGGGGCTGCGGGGGGTTTCGGTCTTAGGGTTTAGGGCTGGGGAGGGGTCGTTAGTAGGGTTTTGGGCTTGGGGTGGGGGCTGTGGGGGGTCTCGGTCTTAGGGCTCAGGGCTGGGGAGGGGTTGGTGTTAGAGTTTGGGGCCTGGGGGGGCTGCGGGGGTCTCGGTCTTAGGGCTCAGGGCTGGGAAGGGGTTCGGTGTTAGGGTTTTGGGGCCTGGGGGGGACTGCGGGGGGTGTCGGTCTTAGGGCTCAGGGCTGGGTAGGGGTCGGTCTTAGGGTTTAGGGCCTGGGGGGGGCTATGGCGGGTCTCGGTACTAGGGCTTAGGGCTGGGGTAGGGTTGGGTGTAGGGCTCTGGGTGTTGGGTGGGTGGGCCCGGTAGTCGGCCTTAGGGCTCAGGGCAGTTAGACGTAGGGTTGGGGTAGGGTCGGTTGTAGGGTTTGTGGCTAGGGGGAGGCTGCGGGGGGTCTCGGTCTTAGGGCTCAGGGCTGGGTAGGGGTCGGTGTTAGGGTTGTGGTCCTGGGGGCTGCGGGGGGGTCTCGGTCTTAGGGTTCAGGGCTGGGGAGGGGTCGTTAGTAGGGTGTTGGGCTTGGGGGTGGGGGCTGTGGGGGGTGTCGGTCTTAGGGCTCAGGGCTGGGTAGGGGTCGGTGTTAGGGTTTAGGGCCTGGGGGGGGCTATGGTGGGTCTCGGTCTTAGGGCTCAGGGCTGGAAAGGGGTTCGGTGTTAGGGTTTTGGGGCCTGGGGGGGCTGCGGGGGGTGTCGGTCTTAGGGCTCAGGGCTGGGTAGGGGTCAGTGTTAGGGTTTAGGGCCAGGGGGGGGGCTATGGCGGGTCTCGGTACTAGGGCTTAGGGCTGGGGTAGGGTTGGGTGTAGGGCTCTGGGTGTTGGGTGGGTGGGCCCGGTAGTCGGCCTTAGGGCTCAGGGCAGTTAGACGTAGGATTGGGGTAGGGTCGGTTGTAGGGTTTGTGGCTAGGGGGAGGCTGCGGGGAGTCTCGGTCTTAGGGCTCAGGGCTGGGTAGGGGTCGGTGTTAGGGTTGTGGTCCTGGGGGCTGCGGGGGGGTCTCGGTCTTAGGGTTCAGGGCTGGGGAGGGGTCGTTAGTAGGGTTTTGGGCTTGCGGGGGGGGCTGTGGGGGGTCTCGGTCTTAGGGCTCAGGGCTGGGGAGGGGTTGGTGTTAGAGTTTGGGGCCTGGGGGGGCTGCGGGGGTCTCGGTCTTAGGGCTCAGGGCTGGGAAGGGGTTCGGTGTTAGGGTTTTGGGGCCTGGGGGGGCTGCGGGGGGTGTTGGTCTTAGGGCTCAGGGCTGGGTAGGGGGTCGGTGATAGGGTTTAGGGCCTGGGGGGGGCTATGGTGGGTCTCGGTACTAGGGCTTAGGGCTGGGGTAGGGTTGGGTGTAGGGCTCTGGGTGGGCCCGGTAGTCGGCCTTAGGGCTCAGGGCAGTTAGACGTAGGGTTGGGGTAGGGTCGGTTGTAGGGTTTGTGGCTAGGGGGAGGCTGCGGGGGGTCTCGGTCTTAGGGCTCAGGGCTGGGTAGGGGTCGGGTAGGGGTCGGTGTTAGGGTTGTGGTCCTGGGGGCTGCGGGGGGGTCTCGGTCTTAGGGTTCAGGGCTGGGGAGGGGTCGTTAGTAGGGTTTTGGGCTTGCGGGGGGGGCTGTGGGGGGTCTCGGTCTTAGGGCTCAGGGCTGGGGAGGGGTTGGTGTTAGAGTTTGGGGCCTGGGGGGGCTGCGGGGGTCTCGGTCTTAGGGCTCAGGGCTGGGAAGGGGTTCGGTGTTAGGGTTTTGGGGCCTGGGGGGGCTGCGGGGGGTGTTGGTCTTAGGGCTCAGGGCTGGGTAGGGGGTCGGTGATAGGGTTTAGGGCCTGGGGGGGGCTATGGCGGGTCTCGGTCTTAGGGCTCAGGGCTGGAAAGGGGTTCGGTGTTAGGGTTTTGGGGCCTGGGGGGGCTGCGGGGGGTGTTGGTCTTAGGGCTCAGGGCTGGGTAGGGGGTCGGTGATAGGGTTTAGGGCCTGGGGGGGGCTATGGTGGGTCTCGGTACTAGGGCTTAGGGCTGGGGTAGGGTTGGGTGTAGGGCTCTGGGTGGGCCCGGTAGTCGGCCTTAGGGCTCAGGGCAGTTAGACGTAGGGTTGGGGTAGGGTCGGTTGTAGGGTTTGTGGCTAGGGGGAGGCTGCGGGGGGTCTCGGTCTTAGGGCTCAGGGCTGGGTAGGGGTCGGTGTTAGGGTTGTGGTCCTGGGGGCTGCGGGGGGGTCTCGGTCTTAGGGTTCAGGGCTAGGGAGGGGTCGTTAGTAGGGTGTTGGGCTTGGGGGTGGGGGCTGTGGGGGGTCTCGGTCTTAGGGCTCAGGGCTGGGGAGGGGTTGGTGTTAGAGTTTGGGGCCTGGGGGGGCTGCGGGGGTCTTGGTCTTAGGGCTCAGGGCTGGGAAGGGGTTCGGTGTTAGGGTTTTGGGGCCTGGGGGGGCTGCGGGGGGTGTTGGTCTTAGGGCTCAGGGCTGGGTAGGGGGTCGGTGATAGGGTTTAGGGCCTGGGGGGGGCTATGGTGGGTCTCGGTACTAGGGCTTAGGGCTGGGGTAGGGTTGGGTGTAGGGCTCTGGGTGGGCCCGGTAGTCGGCCTTAGGGCTCAGGGCAGTTAGACGTAGGGTTGGGGTAGGGTCGGTTGTAGGGTTTGTGGCTAGGGGGAGGCTGCGGGGGGTCTCGGTCTTAGGGCTCAGGGCTGGGTAGGGGTCGGTGTTAGGGTTGTGGTCCTGGGGGCTGCGGGGGGGTCTCGGTCTTAGGGTTCAGGGCTGGGGAGGGGTCGTTAGTAGGGTTTTGGGCTTGCGGGGGGGGCTGTGGGGGGTCTCGGTCTTAGGGCTCAGGGCTGGGGAGGGGTTGGTGTTAGAGTTTGGGGCCTGGGGGGGCTGCGGGGGTCTCGGTCTTAGGGCTCAGGGCTGGGAAGGGGTTCGGTGTTAGGGTTTTGGGGCCTGGGGGGGCTGCGGGGGGTGTTGGTCTTAGGGCTCAGGGCTGGGTAGGGGTCAGTGTTAGGGTTTAGGGCCAGGGGGGGGGCTATGGCGGGTCTCGGTACTAGGGCTTAGGGCTGGGGTAGGGTTGGGTGTAGGGCTCTGGGTGTTGGGTGGGTGGGCCCGGTAGTCGGCCTTAGGGCTCAGGGCAGTTAGACGTAGGATTGGGGTAGGGTCGGTTGTAGGGTTTGTGGCTAGGGGGAGGCTGCGGGGAGTCTCGGTCTTAGGGCTCAGGGCTGGGTAGGGGTCGGTGTTAGGGTTGTGGTCCTGGGGGCTGCGGGGGGGTCTCGGTCTTAGGGTTCAGGGCTGGGGAGGGGTCGTTAGTAGGGTTTTGGGCTTGCGGGGGGGGCTGTGGGGGGTCTCGGTCTTAGGGCTCAGGGCTGGGGAGGGGTTGGTGTTAGAGTTTGGGGCCTGGGGGGGCTGCGGGGGTCTCGGTCTTAGGGCTCAGGGCTGGGAAGGGGTTCGGTGTTAGGGTTTTGGGGCCTGGGGGGGCTGCGGGGGGTGTTGGTCTTAGGGCTCAGGGCTGGGTAGGGGGTCGGTGATAGGGTTTAGGGCCTGGGGGGGGCTATGGCGGGTCTCGGTACTAGGGCTTAGGGCTGGGGTAGGGTTGGGTGTAGGGCTCTGGGTGGGCCCGGTAGTCGGCCTTAGGGCTCAGGGCAGTTAGACGTAGGGTTGGGGTAGGGTCGGTTGTAGGGTTTGTGGCTAGGGGGAGGCTGCGGGGGGTCTCGGTCTTAGGGCTCAGGGCTGGGTAGGGGTCGGTGTTAGGGTTGTGGTCCTGGGGGCTGCGGGGGGGTCTCGGTCTTAGGGTTCAGGGCTAGGGAGGGGTCGTTAGTAGGGTGTTGGGCTTGGGGGTGGGGGCTGTGGGGGGTGTCGGTCTTAGGGCTCAGGGCTGGGGAGGGGTTGGTGTTAGAGTTTGGGGCCTGGGGGGGCTGCGGGGGTCTTGGTCTTAGGGCTCAGGGCTGGGAAGGGGTTCGGTGTTAGGGTTTTGGGGCCTGGGGGGGCTGCGGGGGGTGTTGGTCTTAGGGCTCAGGGCTGGGTAGGGGGTCGGTGATAGGGTTTAGGGCCTGGGGGGGGCTATGGCGGGTCTCGGTCTTAGGGCTCAGGGCTGGAAAGGGGTTCGGTGTTAGGGTTTTGGGGCCTGGGGGGGCTGCGGGGGGTGTCGGTCTTAGGGCTCAGGGCTGGGTAGGGGTCAGTGTTAGGGTTTAGGGCCAGGGGGGGGGCTATGGCGGGTCTCGGTACTAGGGCTTAGGGCTGGGGTAGGGTTGGGTGTAGGGCTCTGGGTGTTGGGTGGGTGGGCCCGGTAGTCGGCCTTAGGGCTCAGGGCAGTTAGACGTAGGATTGGGGTAGGGTCGGTTGTAGGGTTTGTGGCTAGGGGGAGGCTGCGGGGAGTCTCGGTCTTAGGGCTCAGGGCTGGGTAGGGGTCGGTGTTAGGGTTGTGGTCCTGGGGGCTGCGGGGGGTTTCGGTCTTAGGGTTTAGGGCTGGGGAGGGGTCGTTAGTAGGGTTTTGGGCTTGGGGTGGGGGCTGTGGGGGGTCTCGGTCTTAGGGCTCAGGGCTGGGGAGGGGTTGGTGTTAGAGTTTGGGGCCTGGGGGGGCTGCGGGGGTCTCGGTCTTAGGGCTCAGGGCTGGGAAGGGGTTCGGTGTTAGGGTTTTGGGGCCTGGGGGGGCTGCGGGGGGTGTTGGTCTTAGGGCTCAGGGCTGGGTAGGGGTCAGTGTTAGGGTTTAGGGCCAGGGGGGGGGCTATGGCGGGTCTCGGTACTAGGGCTTAGGGCTGGGGTAGGGTTGGGTGTAGGGCTCTGGGTGTTGGGTGGGTGGGCCCGGTAGTCGGCCTTAGGGCTCAGGGCAGTTAGACGTAGGATTGGGGTAGGGTCGGTTGTAGGGTTTGTGGCTAGGGGGAGGCTGCGGGGAGTCTCGGTCTTAGGGCTCAGGGCTGGGTAGGGGTCGGTGTTAGGGTTGTGGTCCTGGGGGCTGCGGGGGGGTCTCGGTCTTAGGGTTCAGGGCTGGGGAGGGGTCGTTAGTAGGGTTTTGGGCTTGCGGGGGGGGCTGTGGGGGGTCTCGGTCTTAGGGCTCAGGGCTGGGGAGGGGTTGGTGTTAGAGTTTGGGGCCTGGGGGGGCTGCGGGGGTCTCGGTCTTAGGGCTCAGGGCTGGGAAGGGGTTCGGTGTTAGGGTTTTGGGGCCTGGGGGGGCTGCGGGGGGTGTCGGTCTTAGGGCTCAGGGCTGGGTAGGGGTCAGTGTTAGGGTTTAGGGCCAGGGGGGGGGCTATGGCGGGTCTCGGTACTAGGGCTTAGGGCTGGGGTAGGGTTGGGTGTAGGGCTCTGGGTGTTGGGTGGGTGGGCCCGGTAGTCGGCCTTAGGGCTCAGGGCAGTTAGACGTAGGATTGGGGTAGGGTCGGTTGTAGGGTTTGTGGCTAGGGGGAGGCTGCGGGGAGTCTCGGTCTTAGGGCTCAGGGCTGGGTAGGGGTCGGTGTTAGGGTTGTGGTCCTGGGGGCTGCGGGGGGGTCTCGGTCTTAGGGTTCAGGGCTGGGGAGGGGTCGTTAGTAGGGTTTTGGGCTTGCGGGGGGGGCTGTGGGGGGTCTCGGTCTTAGGGCTCAGGGCTGGGGAGGGGTTGGTGTTAGAGTTTGGGGCCTGGGGGGGCTGCGGGGGTCTCGGTCTTAGGGCTCAGGGCTGGGAAGGGGTTCGGTGTTAGGGTTTTGGGGCCTGGGGGGGCTGCGGGGGGTGTTGGTCTTAGGGCTCAGGGCTGGGTAGGGGGTCGGTGATAGGGTTTAGGGCCTGGGGGGGGCTATGGCGGGTCTCGGTCTTAGGGCTCAGGGCTGGAAAGGGGTTCGGTGTTAGGGTTTTGGGGCCTGGGGGGGCTGCGGGGGGTGTTGGTCTTAGGGCTCAGGGCTGGGTAGGGGGTCGGTGATAGGGTTTAGGGCCTGGGGGGGGCTATGGTGGGTCTCGGTACTAGGGCTTAGGGCTGGGGTAGGGTTGGGTGTAGGGCTCTGGGTGGGCCCGGTAGTCGGCCTTAGGGCTCAGGGCAGTTAGACGTAGGGTTGGGGTAGGGTCGGTTGTAGGGTTTGTGGCTAGGGGGAGGCTGCGGGGGGTCTCGGTCTTAGGGCTCAGGGCTGGGTAGGGGTCGGTGTTAGGGTTGTGGTCCTGGGGGCTGCGGGGGGGTCTCGGTCTTAGGGTTCAGGGCTAGGGAGGGGTCGTTAGTAGGGTGTTGGGCTTGGGGGTGGGGGCTGTGGGGGGTGTCGGTCTTAGGGCTCAGGGCTGGGGAGGGGTTGGTGTTAGAGTTTGGGGCCTGGGGGGGCTGCGGGGGTCTTGGTCTTAGGGCTCAGGGCTGGGAAGGGGTTCGGTGTTAGGGTTTTGGGGCCTGGGGGGGCTGCGGGGGGTGTTGGTCTTAGGGCTCAGGGCTGGGTAGGGGGTCGGTGATAGGGTTTAGGGCCTGGGGGGGGCTATGGTGGGTCTCGGTACTAGGGCTTAGGGCTGGGGTAGGGTTGGGTGTAGGGCTCTGGGTGGGCCCGGTAGTCGGCCTTAGGGCTCAGGGCAGTTAGACGTAGGGTTGGGGTAGGGTCGGTTGTAGGGTTTGTGGCTAGGGGGAGGCTGCGGGGGGTCTCGGTCTTAGGGCTCAGGGCTGGGTAGGGGTCGGTGTTAGGGTTGTGGTCCTGGGGGCTGCGGGGGGGTCTCGGTCTTAGGGTTCAGGGCTAGGGAGGGGTCGTTAGTAGGGTGTTGGGCTTGGGGGTGGGGGCTGTGGGGGGTGTCGGTCTTAGGGCTCAGGGCTGGGTAGGGGTCGGTGTTAGGGTTTAGGGCCTGGGGGGGCTATGGTGGGTCTCGGTACTAGGGCTTAGGGCTGGGGTAGGGTTGGGTGTAGGGCTCTGGGTGTTGGGTGGGTGGGCCCGGTAGTCGGCCTTAGGGCTCAGGGCAGTTAGACGTAGGGTTGGGGTAGGGTCGGTTGTAGGGTTTGTGGCTAGGGGGAGGCTGCGGGGGGTCTCGGTCTTAGGGCTCAGGGCTGGGTAGGGGTCGGTGTTAGGGTTGTGGTCCTGGGGGCTGCGGGGGGGTCTCGGTCTTAGGGTTCAGGGCTAGGGAGGGGTCGTTAGTAGGGTGTTGGGCTTGGGGGTGGGGGCTGTGGGGGGTCTCGGTCTTAGGGCTCAGGGCTGGGGAGGGGTTGGTGTTAGAGTTTGGGGCCTGGGGGGGCTGCGGGGGTCTTGGTCTTAGGGCTCAGGGCTGGGAAGGGGTTCGGTGTTAGGGTTTTGGGGCCTGGGGGGGCTGCGGGGGGTGTTGGTCTTAGGGCTCAGGGCTGGGTAGGGGGTCGGTGATAGGGTTTAGGGCCTGGGGGGGGCTATGGTGGGTCTCGGTACTAGGGCTTAGGGCTGGGGTAGGGTTGGGTGTAGGGCTCTGGGTGGGCCCGGTAGTCGGCCTTAGGGCTCAGGGCAGTTAGACGTAGGGTTGGGGTAGGGTCGGTTGTAGGGTTTGTGGCTAGGGGGAGGCTGCGGGGGGTCTCGGTCTTAGGGCTCAGGGCTGGGTAGGGGTCGGTGTTAGGGTTGTGGTCCTGGGGGCTGCGGGGGGGTCTCGGTCTTAGGGTTCAGGGCTAGGGAGGGGTCGTTAGTAGGGTGTTGGGCTTGGGGGTGGGGGCTGTGGGGGGTGTCGGTCTTAGGGCTCAGGGCTGGGGAGGGGTTGGTGTTAGAGTTTGGGGCCTGGGGGGGCTGCGGGGGTCTTGGTCTTAGGGCTCAGGGCTGGGAAGGGGTTCGGTGTTAGGGTTTTGGGGCCTGGGGGGGCTGCGGGGGGTGTTGGTCTTAGGGCTCAGGGCTGGGTAGGGGGTCGGTGATAGGGTTTAGGGCCTGGGGGGGGCTATGGTGGGTCTCGGTACTAGGGCTTAGGGCTGGGGTAGGGTTGGGTGTAGGGCTCTGGGTGGGCCCGGTAGTCGGCCTTAGGGCTCAGGGCAGTTAGACGTAGGGTTGGGGTAGGGTCGGTTGTAGGGTTTGTGGCTAGGGGGAGGCTGCGGGGGGTCTCGGTCTTAGGGCTCAGGGCTGGGTAGGGGTCGGTGTTAGGGTTGTGGTCCTGGGGGCTGCGGGGGGGTCTCGGTCTTAGGGTTCAGGGCTAGGGAGGGGTCGTTAGTAGGGTGTTGGGCTTGGGGGTGGGGGCTGTGGGGGGTGTCGGTCTTAGGGCTCAGGGCTGGGTAGGGGTCGGTGTTAGGGTTTAGGGCCTGGGGGGGCTATGGTGGGTCTCGGTACTAGGGCTTAGGGCTGGGGTAGGGTTGGGTGTAGGGCTCTGGGTGTTGGGTGGGTGGGCCCGGTAGTCGGCCTTAGGGCTCAGGGCAGTTAGACGTAGGGTTGGGGTAGGGTCGGTTGTAGGGTTTGTGGCTAGGGGGAGGCTGCGGGGGGTCTCGGTCTTAGGGCTCAGGGCTGGGTAGGGGTCGGTGTTAGGGTTGTGGTCCTGGGGGCTGCGGGGGGGTCTCGGTCTTAGGGTTCAGGGCTAGGGAGGGGTCGTTAGTAGGGTGTTGGGCTTGGGGGTGGGGGCTGTGGGGGGTCTCGGTCTTAGGGCTCAGGGCTGGGGAGGGGTTGGTGTTAGAGTTTGGGGCCTGGGGGGGCTGCGGGGGTCTTGGTTTTAGGGCTCAGGGCTGGGAAGGGGTTCGGTGTTAGGGTTTTGGGGCCTGGGGGGGCTGCGGGGGGTGTTGGTCTTAGGGCTCAGGGCTGGGTAGGGGGTCGGTGATAGGGTTTAGGGCCTGGGGGGGGCTATGGTGGGTCTCGGTACTAGGGCTTAGGGCTGGGGTAGGGTTGGGTGTAGGGCTCTGGGTGGGCCCGGTAGTCGGCCTTAGGGCTCAGGGCAGTTAGACGTAGGGTTGGGGTAGGGTCGGTTGTAGGGTTTGTGGCTAGGGGGAGGCTGCGGGGGGTCTCGGTCTTAGGGCTCAGGGCTGGGTAGGGGTCGGTGTTAGGGTTGTGGTCCTGGGGGCTGCGGGGGGGTCTCGGTCTTAGGGTTCAGGGCTAGGGAGGGGTCGTTAGTAGGGTGTTGGGCTTGGGGGTGGGGGCTGTGGGGGGTGTCGGTCTTAGGGCTCAGGGCTGGGGAGGGGTTGGTGTTAGAGTTTGGGGCCTGGGGGGGCTGCGGGGGTCTTGGTCTTAGGGCTCAGGGCTGGGAAGGGGTTCGGTGTTAGGGTTTTGGGGCCTGGGGGGGCTGCGGGGGGTGTTGGTCTTAGGGCTCAGGGCTGGGTAGGGGGTCGGTGATAGGGTTTAGGGCCTGGGGGGGGCTATGGTGGGTCTCGGTACTAGGGCTTAGGGCTGGGGTAGGGTTGGGTGTAGGGCTCTGGGTGGGCCCGGTAGTCGGCCTTAGGGCTCAGGGCAGTTAGACGTAGGGTTGGGGTAGGGTCGGTTGTAGGGTTTGTGGCTAGGGGGAGGCTGCGGGGGGTCTCGGTCTTAGGGCTCAGGGCTGGGTAGGGGTCGGTGTTAGGGTTGTGGTCCTGGGGGCTGCGGGGGGGTCTCGGTCTTAGGGTTCAGGGCTAGGGAGGGGTCGTTAGTAGGGTGTTGGGCTTGGGGGTGGGGGCTGTGGGGGGTGTCGGTCTTAGGGCTCAGGGCTGGGTAGGGGTCGGTGTTAGGGTTTAGGGCCTGGGGGGGGCTATGGTGGGTCTCGGTACTAGGGCTTAGGGCTGGGGTAGGGTTGGGTGTAGGGCTCTGGGTGGGCCCGGTAGTCGGCCTTAGGGCTCAGGGCAGTTAGACGTAGGGTTGGGGTAGGGTCGGTTGTAGGGTTTGTGGCTAGGGGGAGGCTGCGGGGGGTCTCGGTCTTAGGGCTCAGGGCTGGGTAGGGGTCGGTGTTAGGGTTGTGGTCCTGGGGGCTGCGGGGGGGTCTCGGTCTTAGGGTTCAGGGCTGGGGAGGGGTCGTTAGTAGGGTTTTGGGCTTGCGGGGGGGGCTGTGGGGGGTCTCGGTCTTAGGGCTCAGGGCTGGGGAGGGGTTGGTGTTAGAGTTTGGGGCCTGGGGGGGCTGCGGGGGTCTCGGTCTTAGGGCTCAGGGCTGGGAAGGGGTTCGGTGTTAGGGTTTTGGGGCCTGGGGGGGCTGCGGGGGGTGTTGGTCTTAGGGCTCAGGGCTGGGTAGGGGGTCGGTGATAGGGTTTAGGGCCTGGGGGGGGCTATGGCGGGTCTCGGTCTTAGGGCTCAGGGCTGGAAAGGGGTTCGGTGTTAGGGTTTTGGGGCCTGGGGGGGCTGCGGGGGGTGTCGGTCTTAGGGCTCAGGGCTGGGTAGGGGTCAGTGTTAGGGTTTAGGGCCAGGGGGGGGGCTATGGCGGGTCTCGGTACTAGGGCTTAGGGCTGGGGTAGGGTTGGGTGTAGGGCTCTGGGTGTTGGGTGGGTGGGCCCGGTAGTCGGCCTTAGGGCTCAGGGCAGTTAGACGTAGGGTTGGGGTAGGGTCGGTTGTAGGGTTTGTGGCTAGGGGGAGGCTGCGGGGGGTCTCGGTCTTAGGGCTCAGGGCTGGGTAGGGGTCGGTGTTAGGGTTGTGGTCCTGGGGGCTGCGGGGGGGTCTCGGTCTTAGGGTTCAGGGCTAGGGAGGGGTCGTTAGTAGGGTGTTGGGCTTGGGGGTGGGGGCTGTGGGGGGTCTCGGTCTTAGGGCTCAGGGCTGGGGAGGGGTTGGTGTTAGAGTTTGGGGCCTGGGGGGGCTGCGGGGGTCTTGGTCTTAGGGCTCAGGGCTGGGAAGGGGTTCGGTGTTAGGGTTTTGGGGCCTGGGGGGGCTGCGGGGGGTGTTGGTCTTAGGGCTCAGGGCTGGGTAGGGGGTCGGTGATAGGGTTTAGGGCCTGGGGGGGGCTATGGTGGGTCTCGGTACTAGGGCTTAGGGCTGGGGTAGGGTTGGGTGTAGGGCTCTGGGTGGGCCCGGTAGTCGGCCTTAGGGCTCAGGGCAGTTAGACGTAGGGTTGGGGTAGGGTCGGTTGTAGGGTTTGTGGCTAGGGGGAGGCTGCGGGGGGTCTCGGTCTTAGGGCTCAGGGCTGGGTAGGGGTCGGTGTTAGGGTTGTGGTCCTGGGGGCTGCGGGGGGGTCTCGGTCTTAGGGTTCAGGGCTAGGGAGGGGTCGTTAGTAGGGTGTTGGGCTTGGGGGTGGGGGCTGTGGGGGGTGTCGGTCTTAGGGCTCAGGGCTGGGGAGGGGTTGGTGTTAGAGTTTGGGGCCTGGGGGGGCTGCGGGGGTCTTGGTCTTAGGGCTCAGGGCTGGGAAGGGGTTCGGTGTTAGGGTTTTGGGGCCTGGGGGGGCTGCGGGGGGTGTTGGTCTTAGGGCTCAGGGCTGGGTAGGGGGTCGGTGATAGGGTTTAGGGCCTGGGGGGGGCTATGGTGGGTCTCGGTACTAGGGCTTAGGGCTGGGGTAGGGTTGGGTGTAGGGCTCTGGGTGGGCCCGGTAGTCGGCCTTAGGGCTCAGGGCAGTTAGACGTAGGGTTGGGGTAGGGTCGGTTGTAGGGTTTGTGGCTAGGGGGAGGCTGCGGGGGGTCTCGGTCTTAGGGCTCAGGGCTGGGTAGGGGTCGGTGTTAGGGTTGTGGTCCTGGGGGCTGCGGGGGGGTCTCGGTCTTAGGGTTCAGGGCTGGGGAGGGGTCGTTAGTAGGGTTTTGGGCTTGCGGGGGGGGCTGTGGGGGGTGTCGGTCTTAGGGCTCAGGGCTGGGGAGGGGTTGGTGTTAGAGTTTGGGGCCTGGGGGGGCTGCGGGGGTCTTGGTCTTAGGGCTCAGGGCTGGGAAGGGGTTCGGTGTTAGGGTTTTGGGGCCTGGGGGGGCTGCGGGGGGTGTTGGTCTTAGGGCTCAGGGCTGGGTAGGGGGTCGGTGATAGGGTTTAGGGCCTGGGGGGGGCTATGGTGGGTCTCGGTACTAGGGCTTAGGGCTGGGGTAGGGTTGGGTGTAGGGCTCTGGGTGGGCCCGGTAGTCGGCCTTAGGGCTCAGGGCAGTTAGACGTAGGGTTGGGGTAGGGTCGGTTGTAGGGTTTGTGGCTAGGGGGAGGCTGCGGGGGGTCTCGGTCTTAGGGCTCAGGGCTGGGTAGGGGTCGGTGTTAGGGTTGTGGTCCTGGGGGCTGCGGGGGGGTCTCGGTCTTAGGGTTCAGGGCTAGGGAGGGGTCGTTAGTAGGGTGTTGGGCTTGGGGGTGGGGGCTGTGGGGGGTGTCGGTCTTAGGGCTCAGGGCTGGGGAGGGGTTGGTGTTAGAGTTTGGGGCCTGGGGGGGCTGCGGGGGTCTTGGTCTTAGGGCTCAGGGCTGGGAAGGGGTTCGGTGTTAGGGTTTTGGGGCCTGGGGGGGCTGCGGGGGGTGTTGGTCTTAGGGCTCAGGGCTGGGTAGGGGGTCGGTGATAGGGTTTAGGGCCTGGGGGGGGCTATGGTGGGTCTCGGTACTAGGGCTTAGGGCTGGGGTAGGGTTGGGTGTAGGGCTCTGGGTGGGCCCGGTAGTCGGCCTTAGGGCTCAGGGCAGTTAGACGTAGGGTTGGGGTAGGGTCGGTTGTAGGGTTTGTGGCTAGGGGGAGGCTGCGGGGGGTCTCGGTCTTAGGGCTCAGGGCTGGGTAGGGGTCGGTGTTAGGGTTGTGGTCCTGGGGGCTGCGGGGGGGTCTCGGTCTTAGGGTTCAGGGCTAGGGAGGGGTCGTTAGTAGGGTGTTGGGCTTGGGGGTGGGGGCTGTGGGGGGTGTCGGTCTTAGGGCTCAGGGCTGGGGAGGGGTTGGTGTTAGAGTTTGGGGCCTGGGGGGGCTGCGGGGGTCTTGGTCTTAGGGCTCAGGGCTGGGAAGGGGTTCGGTGTTAGGGTTTTGGGGCCTGGGGGGGCTGCGGGGGGTGTTGGTCTTAGGGCTCAGGGCTGGGTAGGGGGTCGGTGATAGGGTTTAGGGCCTGGGGGGGGCTATGGTGGGTCTCGGTACTAGGGCTTAGGGCTGGGGTAGGGTTGGGTGTAGGGCTCTGGGTGGGCCCGGTAGTCGGCCTTAGGGCTCAGGGCAGTTAGACGTAGGGTTGGGGTAGGGTCGGTTGTAGGGTTTGTGGCTAGGGGGAGGCTGCGGGGGGTCTCGGTCTTAGGGCTCAGGGCTGGGTAGGGGTCGGTGTTAGGGTTGTGGTCCTGGGGGCTGCGGGGGGGTCTCGGTCTTAGGGTTCAGGGCTAGGGAGGGGTCGTTAGTAGGGTGTTGGGCTTGGGGGTGGGGGCTGTGGGGGGTGTCGGTCTTAGGGCTCAGGGCTGGGTAGGGGTCGGTGTTAGGGTTTAGGGCCTGGGGGGGGCTATGGTGGGTCTCGGTACTAGGGCTTAGGGCTGGGGTAGGGTTGGGTGTAGGGCTCTGGGTGGGCCCGGTAGTCGGCCTTAGGGCTCAGGGCAGTTAGACGTAGGGTTGGGGTAGGGTCGGTTGTAGGGTTTGTGGCTAGGGGGAGGCTGCGGGGGGTCTCGGTCTTAGGGCTCAGGGCTGGGTAGGGGTCGGTGTTAGGGTTGTGGTCCTGGGGGCTGCGGGGGGGTCTCGGTCTTAGGGTTCAGGGCTGGGGAGGGGTCGTTAGTAGGGTTTTGGGCTTGCGGGGGGGGCTGTGGGGGGTCTCGGTCTTAGGGCTCAGGGCTGGGGAGGGGTTGGTGTTAGAGTTTGGGGCCTGGGGGGGCTGCGGGGGTCTCGGTCTTAGGGCTCAGGGCTGGGAAGGGGTTCGGTGTTAGGGTTTTGGGGCCTGGGGGGGCTGCGGGGGGTGTTGGTCTTAGGGCTCAGGGCTGGGTAGGGGGTCGGTGATAGGGTTTAGGGCCTGGGGGGGGCTATGGCGGGTCTCGGTCTTAGGGCTCAGGGCTGGAAAGGGGTTCGGTGTTAGGGTTTTGGGGCCTGGGGGGGCTGCGGGGGGTGTCGGTCTTAGGGCTCAGGGCTGGGTAGGGGTCAGTGTTAGGGTTTAGGGCCAGGGGGGGGGCTATGGCGGGTCTCGGTACTAGGGCTTAGGGCTGGGGTAGGGTTGGGTGTAGGGCTCTGGGTGTTGGGTGGGTGGGCCCGGTAGTCGGCCTTAGGGCTCAGGGCAGTTAGACGTAGGGTTGGGGTAGGGTCGGTTGTAGGGTTTGTGGCTAGGGGGAGGCTGCGGGGGGTCTCGGTCTTAGGGCTCAGGGCTGGGTAGGGGTCGGTGTTAGGGTTGTGGTCCTGGGGGCTGCGGGGGGGTCTCGGTCTTAGGGTTCAGGGCTAGGGAGGGGTCGTTAGTAGGGTGTTGGGCTTGGGGGTGGGGGCTGTGGGGGGTCTCGGTCTTAGGGCTCAGGGCTGGGGAGGGGTTGGTGTTAGAGTTTGGGGCCTGGGGGGGCTGCGGGGGTCTTGGTCTTAGGGCTCAGGGCTGGGAAGGGGTTCGGTGTTAGGGTTTTGGGGCCTGGGGGGGCTGCGGGGGGTGTTGGTCTTAGGGCTCAGGGCTGGGTAGGGGGTCGGTGATAGGGTTTAGGGCCTGGGGGGGGCTATGGTGGGTCTCGGTACTAGGGCTTAGGGCTGGGGTAGGGTTGGGTGTAGGGCTCTGGGTGGGCCCGGTAGTCGGCCTTAGGGCTCAGGGCAGTTAGACGTAGGGTTGGGGTAGGGTCGGTTGTAGGGTTTGTGGCTAGGGGGAGGCTGCGGGGGGTCTCGGTCTTAGGGCTCAGGGCTGGGTAGGGGTCGGTGTTAGGGTTGTGGTCCTGGGGGCTGCGGGGGGGTCTCGGTCTTAGGGTTCAGGGCTAGGGAGGGGTCGTTAGTAGGGTGTTGGGCTTGGGGGTGGGGGCTGTGGGGGGTGTCGGTCTTAGGGCTCAGGGCTGGGGAGGGGTTGGTGTTAGAGTTTGGGGCCTGGGGGGGCTGCGGGGGTCTTGGTCTTAGGGCTCAGGGCTGGGAAGGGGTTCGGTGTTAGGGTTTTGGGGCCTGGGGGGGCTGCGGGGGGTGTTGGTCTTAGGGCTCAGGGCTGGGTAGGGGGTCGGTGATAGGGTTTAGGGCCTGGGGGGGGCTATGGTGGGTCTCGGTACTAGGGCTTAGGGCTGGGGTAGGGTTGGGTGTAGGGCTCTGGGTGGGCCCGGTAGTCGGCCTTAGGGCTCAGGGCAGTTAGACGTAGGGTTGGGGTAGGGTCGGTTGTAGGGTTTGTGGCTAGGGGGAGGCTGCGGGGGGTCTCGGTCTTAGGGCTCAGGGCTGGGTAGGGGTCGGTGTTAGGGTTGTGGTCCTGGGGGCTGCGGGGGGGTCTCGGTCTTAGGGTTCAGGGCTGGGGAGGGGTCGTTAGTAGGGTTTTGGGCTTGCGGGGGGGGCTGTGGGGGGTGTCGGTCTTAGGGCTCAGGGCTGGGGAGGGGTTGGTGTTAGAGTTTGGGGCCTGGGGGGGCTGCGGGGGTCTTGGTCTTAGGGCTCAGGGCTGGGAAGGGGTTCGGTGTTAGGGTTTTGGGGCCTGGGGGGGCTGCGGGGGGTGTTGGTCTTAGGGCTCAGGGCTGGGTAGGGGGTCGGTGATAGGGTTTAGGGCCTGGGGGGGGCTATGGTGGGTCTCGGTACTAGGGCTTAGGGCTGGGGTAGGGTTGGGTGTAGGGCTCTGGGTGGGCCCGGTAGTCGGCCTTAGGGCTCAGGGCAGTTAGACGTAGGGTTGGGGTAGGGTCGGTTGTAGGGTTTGTGGCTAGGGGGAGGCTGCGGGGGGTCTCGGTCTTAGGGCTCAGGGCTGGGTAGGGGTCGGTGTTAGGGTTGTGGTCCTGGGGGCTGCGGGGGGGTCTCGGTCTTAGGGTTCAGGGCTAGGGAGGGGTCGTTAGTAGGGTGTTGGGCTTGGGGGTGGGGGCTGTGGGGGGTGTCGGTCTTAGGGCTCAGGGCTGGGGAGGGGTTGGTGTTAGAGTTTGGGGCCTGGGGGGGCTGCGGGGGTCTTGGTCTTAGGGCTCAGGGCTGGGAAGGGGTTCGGTGTTAGGGTTTTGGGGCCTGGGGGGGCTGCGGGGGGTGTTGGTCTTAGGGCTCAGGGCTGGGTAGGGGGTCGGTGATAGGGTTTAGGGCCTGGGGGGGGCTATGGTGGGTCTCGGTACTAGGGCTTAGGGCTGGGGTAGGGTTGGGTGTAGGGCTCTGGGTGGGCCCGGTAGTCGGCCTTAGGGCTCAGGGCAGTTAGACGTAGGGTTGGGGTAGGGTCGGTTGTAGGGTTTGTGGCTAGGGGGAGGCTGCGGGGGGTCTCGGTCTTAGGGCTCAGGGCTGGGTAGGGGTCGGTGTTAGGGTTGTGGTCCTGGGGGCTGCGGGGGGGTCTCGGTCTTAGGGTTCAGGGCTAGGGAGGGGTCGTTAGTAGGGTGTTGGGCTTGGGGGTGGGGGCTGTGGGGGGTGTCGGTCTTAGGGCTCAGGGCTGGGGAGGGGTTGGTGTTAGAGTTTGGGGCCTGGGGGGGCTGCGGGGGTCTTGGTCTTAGGGCTCAGGGCTGGGAAGGGGTTCGGTGTTAGGGTTTTGGGGCCTGGGGGGGCTGCGGGGGGTGTTGGTCTTAGGGCTCAGGGCTGGGTAGGGGGTCGGTGATAGGGTTTAGGGCCTGGGGGGGGCTATGGTGGGTCTCGGTACTAGGGCTTAGGGCTGGGGTAGGGTTGGGTGTAGGGCTCTGGGTGGGCCCGGTAGTCGGCCTTAGGGCTCAGGGCAGTTAGACGTAGGGTTGGGGTAGGGTCGGTTGTAGGGTTTGTGGCTAGGGGGAGGCTGCGGGGGGTCTCGGTCTTAGGGCTCAGGGCTGGGTAGGGGTCGGTGTTAGGGTTGTGGTCCTGGGGGCTGCGGGGGGGTCTCGGTCTTAGGGTTCAGGGCTGGGGAGGGGTCGTTAGTAGGGTTTTGGGCTTGCGGGGGGGGCTGTGGGGGGTGTCGGTCTTAGGGCTCAGGGCTGGGGAGGGGTTGGTGTTAGAGTTTGGGGCCTGGGGGGGCTGCGGGGGTCTTGGTCTTAGGGCTCAGGGCTGGGAAGGGGTTCGGTGTTAGGGTTTTGGGGCCTGGGGGGGCTGCGGGGGGTGTTGGTCTTAGGGCTCAGGGCTGGGTAGGGGGTCGGTGATAGGGTTTAGGGCCTGGGGGGGGCTATGGTGGGTCTCGGTACTAGGGCTTAGGGCTGGGGTAGGGTTGGGTGTAGGGCTCTGGGTGGGCCCGGTAGTCGGCCTTAGGGCTCAGGGCAGTTAGACGTAGGGTTGGGGTAGGGTCGGTTGTAGGGTTTGTGGCTAGGGGGAGGCTGCGGGGGGTCTCGGTCTTAGGGCTCAGGGCTGGGTAGGGGTCGGTGTTAGGGTTGTGGTCCTGGGGGCTGCGGGGGGGTCTCGGTCTTAGGGTTCAGGGCTAGGGAGGGGTCGTTAGTAGGGTGTTGGGCTTGGGGGTGGGGGCTGTGGGGGGTGTCGGTCTTAGGGCTCAGGGCTGGGGAGGGGTTGGTGTTAGAGTTTGGGGCCTGGGGGGGCTGCGGGGGTCTTGGTCTTAGGGCTCAGGGCTGGGAAGGGGTTCGGTGTTAGGGTTTTGGGGCCTGGGGGGGCTGCGGGGGGTGTTGGTCTTAGGGCTCAGGGCTGGGTAGGGGGTCGGTGATAGGGTTTAGGGCCTGGGGGGGGCTATGGTGGGTCTCGGTACTAGGGCTTAGGGCTGGGGTAGGGTTGGGTGTAGGGCTCTGGGTGGGCCCGGTAGTCGGCCTTAGGGCTCAGGGCAGTTAGACGTAGGGTTGGGGTAGGGTCGGTTGTAGGGTTTGTGGCTAGGGGGAGGCTGCGGGGGGTCTCGGTCTTAGGGCTCAGGGCTGGGTAGGGGTCGGTGTTAGGGTTGTGGTCCTGGGGGCTGCGGGGGGGTCTCGGTCTTAGGGTTCAGGGCTAGGGAGGGGTCGTTAGTAGGGTGTTGGGCTTGGGGGTGGGGGCTGTGGGGGGTGTCGGTCTTAGGGCTCAGGGCTGGGTAGGGGTCGGTGTTAGGGTTTAGGGCCTGGGGGGGGCTATGGTGGGTCTCGGTACTAGGGCTTAGGGCTGGGGTAGGGTTGGGTGTAGGGCTCTGGGTGGGCCCGGTAGTCGGCCTTAGGGCTCAGGGCAGTTAGACGTAGGGTTGGGGTAGGGTCGGTTGTAGGGTTTGTGGCTAGGGGGAGGCTGCGGGGGGTCTCGGTCTTAGGGCTCAGGGCTGGGTAGGGGTCGGTGTTAGGGTTGTGGTCCTGGGGGCTGCGGGGGGGTCTCGGTCTTAGGGTTCAGGGCTGGGGAGGGGTCGTTAGTAGGGTTTTGGGCTTGCGGGGGGGGCTGTGGGGGGTCTCGGTCTTAGGGCTCAGGGCTGGGGAGGGGTTGGTGTTAGAGTTTGGGGCCTGGGGGGGCTGCGGGGGTCTCGGTCTTAGGGCTCAGGGCTGGGAAGGGGTTCGGTGTTAGGGTTTTGGGGCCTGGGGGGGCTGCGGGGGGTGTTGGTCTTAGGGCTCAGGGCTGGGTAGGGGGTCGGTGATAGGGTTTAGGGCCTGGGGGGGGCTATGGCGGGTCTCGGTCTTAGGGCTCAGGGCTGGAAAGGGGTTCGGTGTTAGGGTTTTGGGGCCTGGGGGGGCTGCGGGGGGTGTCGGTCTTAGGGCTCAGGGCTGGGTAGGGGTCAGTGTTAGGGTTTAGGGCCAGGGGGGGGGCTATGGCGGGTCTCGGTACTAGGGCTTAGGGCTGGGGTAGGGTTGGGTGTAGGGCTCTGGGTGTTGGGTGGGTGGGCCCGGTAGTCGGCCTTAGGGCTCAGGGCAGTTAGACGTAGGGTTGGGGTAGGGTCGGTTGTAGGGTTTGTGGCTAGGGGGAGGCTGCGGGGGGTCTCGGTCTTAGGGCTCAGGGCTGGGTAGGGGTCGGTGTTAGGGTTGTGGTCCTGGGGGCTGCGGGGGGGTCTCGGTCTTAGGGTTCAGGGCTAGGGAGGGGTCGTTAGTAGGGTGTTGGGCTTGGGGGTGGGGGCTGTGGGGGGTCTCGGTCTTAGGGCTCAGGGCTGGGGAGGGGTTGGTGTTAGAGTTTGGGGCCTGGGGGGGCTGCGGGGGTCTTGGTCTTAGGGCTCAGGGCTGGGAAGGGGTTCGGTGTTAGGGTTTTGGGGCCTGGGGGGGCTGCGGGGGGTGTTGGTCTTAGGGCTCAGGGCTGGGTAGGGGGTCGGTGATAGGGTTTAGGGCCTGGGGGGGGCTATGGTGGGTCTCGGTACTAGGGCTTAGGGCTGGGGTAGGGTTGGGTGTAGGGCTCTGGGTGGGCCCGGTAGTCGGCCTTAGGGCTCAGGGCAGTTAGACGTAGGGTTGGGGTAGGGTCGGTTGTAGGGTTTGTGGCTAGGGGGAGGCTGCGGGGGGTCTCGGTCTTAGGGCTCAGGGCTGGGTAGGGGTCGGTGTTAGGGTTGTGGTCCTGGGGGCTGCGGGGGGGTCTCGGTCTTAGGGTTCAGGGCTAGGGAGGGGTCGTTAGTAGGGTGTTGGGCTTGGGGGTGGGGGCTGTGGGGGGTGTCGGTCTTAGGGCTCAGGGCTGGGGAGGGGTTGGTGTTAGAGTTTGGGGCCTGGGGGGGCTGCGGGGGTCTTGGTCTTAGGGCTCAGGGCTGGGAAGGGGTTCGGTGTTAGGGTTTTGGGGCCTGGGGGGGCTGCGGGGGGTGTTGGTCTTAGGGCTCAGGGCTGGGTAGGGGGTCGGTGATAGGGTTTAGGGCCTGGGGGGGGCTATGGTGGGTCTCGGTACTAGGGCTTAGGGCTGGGGTAGGGTTGGGTGTAGGGCTCTGGGTGGGCCCGGTAGTCGGCCTTAGGGCTCAGGGCAGTTAGACGTAGGGTTGGGGTAGGGTCGGTTGTAGGGTTTGTGGCTAGGGGGAGGCTGCGGGGGGTCTCGGTCTTAGGGCTCAGGGCTGGGTAGGGGTCGGTGTTAGGGTTGTGGTCCTGGGGGCTGCGGGGGGGTCTCGGTCTTAGGGTTCAGGGCTGGGGAGGGGTCGTTAGTAGGGTTTTGGGCTTGCGGGGGGGGCTGTGGGGGGTGTCGGTCTTAGGGCTCAGGGCTGGGGAGGGGTTGGTGTTAGAGTTTGGGGCCTGGGGGGGCTGCGGGGGTCTTGGTCTTAGGGCTCAGGGCTGGGAAGGGGTTCGGTGTTAGGGTTTTGGGGCCTGGGGGGGCTGCGGGGGGTGTTGGTCTTAGGGCTCAGGGCTGGGTAGGGGGTCGGTGATAGGGTTTAGGGCCTGGGGGGGGCTATGGTGGGTCTCGGTACTAGGGCTTAGGGCTGGGGTAGGGTTGGGTGTAGGGCTCTGGGTGGGCCCGGTAGTCGGCCTTAGGGCTCAGGGCAGTTAGACGTAGGGTTGGGGTAGGGTCGGTTGTAGGGTTTGTGGCTAGGGGGAGGCTGCGGGGGGTCTCGGTCTTAGGGCTCAGGGCTGGGTAGGGGTCGGTGTTAGGGTTGTGGTCCTGGGGGCTGCGGGGGGGTCTCGGTCTTAGGGTTCAGGGCTAGGGAGGGGTCGTTAGTAGGGTGTTGGGCTTGGGGGTGGGGGCTGTGGGGGGTGTCGGTCTTAGGGCTCAGGGCTGGGGAGGGGTTGGTGTTAGAGTTTGGGGCCTGGGGGGGCTGCGGGGGTCTTGGTCTTAGGGCTCAGGGCTGGGAAGGGGTTCGGTGTTAGGGTTTTGGGGCCTGGGGGGGCTGCGGGGGGTGTTGGTCTTAGGGCTCAGGGCTGGGTAGGGGGTCGGTGATAGGGTTTAGGGCCTGGGGGGGGCTATGGTGGGTCTCGGTACTAGGGCTTAGGGCTGGGGTAGGGTTGGGTGTAGGGCTCTGGGTGGGCCCGGTAGTCGGCCTTAGGGCTCAGGGCAGTTAGACGTAGGGTTGGGGTAGGGTCGGTTGTAGGGTTTGTGGCTAGGGGGAGGCTGCGGGGGGTCTCGGTCTTAGGGCTCAGGGCTGGGTAGGGGTCGGTGTTAGGGTTGTGGTCCTGGGGGCTGCGGGGGGGTCTCGGTCTTAGGGTTCAGGGCTAGGGAGGGGTCGTTAGTAGGGTGTTGGGCTTGGGGGTGGGGGCTGTGGGGGGTGTCGGTCTTAGGGCTCAGGGCTGGGGAGGGGTTGGTGTTAGAGTTTGGGGCCTGGGGGGGCTGCGGGGGTCTTGGTCTTAGGGCTCAGGGCTGGGAAGGGGTTCGGTGTTAGGGTTTTGGGGCCTGGGGGGGCTGCGGGGGGTGTTGGTCTTAGGGCTCAGGGCTGGGTAGGGGGTCGGTGATAGGGTTTAGGGCCTGGGGGGGGCTATGGTGGGTCTCGGTACTAGGGCTTAGGGCTGGGGTAGGGTTGGGTGTAGGGCTCTGGGTGGGCCCGGTAGTCGGCCTTAGGGCTCAGGGCAGTTAGACGTAGGGTTGGGGTAGGGTCGGTTGTAGGGTTTGTGGCTAGGGGGAGGCTGCGGGGGGTCTCGGTCTTAGGGCTCAGGGCTGGGTAGGGGTCGGTGTTAGGGTTGTGGTCCTGGGGGCTGCGGGGGGGTCTCGGTCTTAGGGTTCAGGGCTAGGGAGGGGTCGTTAGTAGGGTGTTGGGCTTGGGGGTGGGGGCTGTGGGGGGTGTCGGTCTTAGGGCTCAGGGCTGGGTAGGGGTCGGTGTTAGGGTTTAGGGCCTGGGGGGGGCTATGGTGGGTCTCGGTACTAGGGCTTAGGGCTGGGGTAGGGTTGGGTGTAGGGCTCTGGGTGGGCCCGGTAGTCGGCCTTAGGGCTCAGGGCAGTTAGACGTAGGGTTGGGGTAGGGTCGGTTGTAGGGTTTGTGGCTAGGGGGAGGCTGCGGGGGGTCTCGGTCTTAGGGCTCAGGGCTGGGTAGGGGTCGGTGTTAGGGTTGTGGTCCTGGGGGCTGCGGGGGGGTCTCGGTCTTAGGGTTCAGGGCTAGGGAGGGGTCGTTAGTAGGGTGTTGGGCTTGGGGGTGGGGGCTGTGGGGGGTGTCGGTCTTAGGGCTCAGGGCTGGGGAGGGGTTGGTGTTAGAGTTTGGGGCCTGGGGGGGCTGCGGGGGTCTTGGTCTTAGGGCTCAGGGCTGGGAAGGGGTTCGGTGTTAGGGTTTTGGGGCCTGGGGGGGCTGCGGGGGGTGTTGGTCTTAGGGCTCAGGGCTGGGTAGGGGGTCGGTGATAGGGTTTAGGGCCTGGGGGGGGCTATGGTGGGTCTCGGTACTAGGGCTTAGGGCTGGGGTAGGGTTGGGTGTAGGGCTCTGGGTGGGCCCGGTAGTCGGCCTTAGGGCTCAGGGCAGTTAGACGTAGGGTTGGGGTAGGGTCGGTTGTAGGGTTTGTGGCTAGGGGGAGGCTGCGGGGGGTCTCGGTCTTAGGGCTCAGGGCTGGGTAGGGGTCGGTGTTAGGGTTGTGGTCCTGGGGGCTGCGGGGGGGTCTCGGTCTTAGGGTTCAGGGCTAGGGAGGGGTCGTTAGTAGGGTGTTGGGCTTGGGGGTGGGGGCTGTGGGGGGTGTCGGTCTTAGGGCTCAGGGCTGGGGAGGGGTTGGTGTTAGAGTTTGGGGCCTGGGGGGGCTGCGGGGGTCTTGGTCTTAGGGCTCAGGGCTGGGAAGGGGTTCGGTGTTAGGGTTTTGGGGCCTGGGGGGGCTGCGGGGGGTGTTGGTCTTAGGGCTCAGGGCTGGGTAGGGGGTCGGTGATAGGGTTTAGGGCCTGGGGGGGGCTATGGTGGGTCTCGGTACTAGGGCTTAGGGCTGGGGTAGGGTTGGGTGTAGGGCTCTGGGTGGGCCCGGTAGTCGGCCTTAGGGCTCAGGGCAGTTAGACGTAGGGTTGGGGTAGGGTCGGTTGTAGGGTTTGTGGCTAGGGGGAGGCTGCGGGGGGTCTCGGTCTTAGGGCTCAGGGCTGGGTAGGGGTCGGTGTTAGGGTTGTGGTCCTGGGGGCTGCGGGGGGGTCTCGGTCTTAGGGTTCAGGGCTAGGGAGGGGTCGTTAGTAGGGTGTTGGGCTTGGGGGTGGGGGCTGTGGGGGGTGTCGGTCTTAGGGCTCAGGGCTGGGGAGGGGTTGGTGTTAGAGTTTGGGGCCTGGGGGGGCTGCGGGGGTCTTGGTCTTAGGGCTCAGGGCTGGGAAGGGGTTCGGTGTTAGGGTTTTGGGGCCTGGGGGGGCTGCGGGGGGTGTTGGTCTTAGGGCTCAGGGCTGGGTAGGGGGTCGGTGATAGGGTTTAGGGCCTGGGGGGGGCTATGGTGGGTCTCGGTACTAGGGCTTAGGGCTGGGGTAGGGTTGGGTGTAGGGCTCTGGGTGGGCCCGGTAGTCGGCCTTAGGGCTCAGGGCAGTTAGACGTAGGGTTGGGGTAGGGTCGGTTGTAGGGTTTGTGGCTAGGGGGAGGCTGCGGGGGGTCTCGGTCTTAGGGCTCAGGGCTGGGTAGGGGTCGGTGTTAGGGTTGTGGTCCTGGGGGCTGCGGGGGGGTCTCGGTCTTAGGGTTCAGGGCTAGGGAGGGGTCGTTAGTAGGGTGTTGGGCTTGGGGGTGGGGGCTGTGGGGGGTGTCGGTCTTAGGGCTCAGGGCTGGGTAGGGGTCGGTGTTAGGGTTTAGGGCCTGGGGGGGGCTATGGTGGGTCTCGGTACTAGGGCTTAGGGCTGGGGTAGGGTTGGGTGTAGGGCTCTGGGTGGGCCCGGTAGTCGGCCTTAGGGCTCAGGGCAGTTAGACGTAGGGTTGGGGTAGGGTCGGTTGTAGGGTTTGTGGCTAGGGGGAGGCTGCGGGGGGTCTCGGTCTTAGGGCTCAGGGCTGGGTAGGGGTCGGTGTTAGGGTTGTGGTCCTGGGGGCTGCGGGGGGGTCTCGGTCTTAGGGTTCAGGGCTAGGGAGGGGTCGTTAGTAGGGTGTTGGGCTTGGGGGTGGGGGCTGTGGGGGGTCTCGGTCTTAGGGCTCAGGGCTGGGGAGGGGTTGGTGTTAGAGTTTGGGGCCTGGGGGGGCTGCGGGGGTCTTGGTCTTAGGGCTCAGGGCTGGGAAGGGGTTCGGTGTTAGGGTTTTGGGGCCTGGGGGGGCTGCGGGGGGTGTTGGTCTTAGGGCTCAGGGCTGGGTAGGGGGTCGGTGATAGGGTTTAGGGCCTGGGGGGGGCTATGGTGGGTCTCGGTACTAGGGCTTAGGGCTGGGGTAGGGTTGGGTGTAGGGCTCTGGGTGGGCCCGGTAGTCGGCCTTAGGGCTCAGGGCAGTTAGACGTAGGGTTGGGGTAGGGTCGGTTGTAGGGTTTGTGGCTAGGGGGAGGCTGCGGGGGGTCTCGGTCTTAGGGCTCAGGGCTGGGTAGGGGTCGGTGTTAGGGTTGTGGTCCTGGGGGCTGCGGGGGGGTCTCGGTCTTAGGGTTCAGGGCTAGGGAGGGGTCGTTAGTAGGGTGTTGGGCTTGGGGGTGGGGGCTGTGGGGGGTGTCGGTCTTAGGGCTCAGGGCTGGGTAGGGGTCGGTGTTAGGGTTTAGGGCCTGGGGGGGCTATGGTGGGTCTCGGTACTAGGGCTTAGGGCTGGGGTAGGGTTGGGTGTAGGGCTCTGGGTGTTGGGTGGGTGGGCCCGGTAGTCGGCCTTAGGGCTCAGGGCAGTTAGACGTAGGGTTGGGGTAGGGTCGGTTGTAGGGTTTGTGGCTAGGGGGAGGCTGCGGGGGGTCTCGGTCTTAGGGCTCAGGGCTGGGTAGGGGTCGGTGTTAGGGTTGTGGTCCTGGGGGCTGCGGGGGGGTCTCGGTCTTAGGGTTCAGGGCTAGGGAGGGGTCGTTAGTAGGGTGTTGGGCTTGGGGGTGGGGGCTGTGGGGGGTCTCGGTCTTAGGGCTCAGGGCTGGGGAGGGGTTGGTGTTAGAGTTTGGGGCCTGGGGGGGCTGCGGGGGTCTTGGTCTTAGGGCTCAGGGCTGGGAAGGGGTTCGGTGTTAGGGTTTTGGGGCCTGGGGGGGCTGCGGGGGGTGTTGGTCTTAGGGCTCAGGGCTGGGTAGGGGGTCGGTGATAGGGTTTAGGGCCTGGGGGGGGCTATGGTGGGTCTCGGTACTAGGGCTTAGGGCTGGGGTAGGGTTGGGTGTAGGGCTCTGGGTGGGCCCGGTAGTCGGCCTTAGGGCTCAGGGCAGTTAGACGTAGGGTTGGGGTAGGGTCGGTTGTAGGGTTTGTGGCTAGGGGGAGGCTGCGGGGGGTCTCGGTCTTAGGGCTCAGGGCTGGGTAGGGGTCGGTGTTAGGGTTGTGGTCCTGGGGGCTGCGGGGGGGTCTCGGTCTTAGGGTTCAGGGCTAGGGAGGGGTCGTTAGTAGGGTGTTGGGCTTGGGGGTGGGGGCTGTGGGGGGTGTCGGTCTTAGGGCTCAGGGCTGGGGAGGGGTTGGTGTTAGAGTTTGGGGCCTGGGGGGGCTGCGGGGGTCTTGGTCTTAGGGCTCAGGGCTGGGAAGGGGTTCGGTGTTAGGGTTTTGGGGCCTGGGGGGGCTGCGGGGGGTGTTGGTCTTAGGGCTCAGGGCTGGGTAGGGGGTCGGTGATAGGGTTTAGGGCCTGGGGGGGGCTATGGTGGGTCTCGGTACTAGGGCTTAGGGCTGGGGTAGGGTTGGGTGTAGGGCTCTGGGTGGGCCCGGTAGTCGGCCTTAGGGCTCAGGGCAGTTAGACGTAGGGTTGGGGTAGGGTCGGTTGTAGGGTTTGTGGCTAGGGGGAGGCTGCGGGGGGTCTCGGTCTTAGGGCTCAGGGCTGGGTAGGGGTCGGTGTTAGGGTTGTGGTCCTGGGGGCTGCGGGGGGGTCTCGGTCTTAGGGTTCAGGGCTAGGGAGGGGTCGTTAGTAGGGTGTTGGGCTTGGGGGTGGGGGCTGTGGGGGGTGTCGGTCTTAGGGCTCAGGGCTGGGTAGGGGTCGGTGTTAGGGTTTAGGGCCTGGGGGGGGCTATGGTGGGTCTCGGTACTAGGGCTTAGGGCTGGGGTAGGGTTGGGTGTAGGGCTCTGGGTGGGCCCGGTAGTCGGCCTTAGGGCTCAGGGCAGTTAGACGTAGGGTTGGGGTAGGGTCGGTTGTAGGGTTTGTGGCTAGGGGGAGGCTGCGGGGGGTCTCGGTCTTAGGGCTCAGGGCTGGGTAGGGGTCGGTGTTAGGGTTGTGGTCCTGGGGGCTGCGGGGGGGTCTCGGTCTTAGGGTTCAGGGCTAGGGAGGGGTCGTTAGTAGGGTGTTGGGCTTGGGGGTGGGGGCTGTGGGGGGTCTCGGTCTTAGGGCTCAGGGCTGGGGAGGGGTTGGTGTTAGAGTTTGGGGCCTGGGGGGGCTGCGGGGGTCTTGGTCTTAGGGCTCAGGGCTGGGAAGGGGTTCGGTGTTAGGGTTTTGGGGCCTGGGGGGGCTGCGGGGGGTGTTGGTCTTAGGGCTCAGGGCTGGGTAGGGGGTCGGTGATAGGGTTTAGGGCCTGGGGGGGGCTATGGTGGGTCTCGGTACTAGGGCTTAGGGCTGGGGTAGGGTTGGGTGTAGGGCTCTGGGTGGGCCCGGTAGTCGGCCTTAGGGCTCAGGGCAGTTAGACGTAGGGTTGGGGTAGGGTCGGTTGTAGGGTTTGTGGCTAGGGGGAGGCTGCGGGGGGTCTCGGTCTTAGGGCTCAGGGCTGGGTAGGGGTCGGTGTTAGGGTTGTGGTCCTGGGGGCTGCGGGGGGGTCTCGGTCTTAGGGTTCAGGGCTAGGGAGGGGTCGTTAGTAGGGTGTTGGGCTTGGGGGTGGGGGCTGTGGGGGGTGTCGGTCTTAGGGCTCAGGGCTGGGTAGGGGTCGGTGTTAGGGTTTAGGGCCTGGGGGGGCTATGGTGGGTCTCGGTACTAGGGCTTAGGGCTGGGGTAGGGTTGGGTGTAGGGCTCTGGGTGTTGGGTGGGTGGGCCCGGTAGTCGGCCTTAGGGCTCAGGGCAGTTAGACGTAGGGTTGGGGTAGGGTCGGTTGTAGGGTTTGTGGCTAGGGGGAGGCTGCGGGGGGTCTCGGTCTTAGGGCTCAGGGCTGGGTAGGGGTCGGTGTTAGGGTTGTGGTCCTGGGGGCTGCGGGGGGGTCTCGGTCTTAGGGTTCAGGGCTAGGGAGGGGTCGTTAGTAGGGTGTTGGGCTTGGGGGTGGGGGCTGTGGGGGGTCTCGGTCTTAGGGCTCAGGGCTGGGGAGGGGTTGGTGTTAGAGTTTGGGGCCTGGGGGGGCTGCGGGGGTCTTGGTCTTAGGGCTCAGGGCTGGGAAGGGGTTCGGTGTTAGGGTTTTGGGGCCTGGGGGGGCTGCGGGGGGTGTTGGTCTTAGGGCTCAGGGCTGGGTAGGGGGTCGGTGATAGGGTTTAGGGCCTGGGGGGGGCTATGGTGGGTCTCGGTACTAGGGCTTAGGGCTGGGGTAGGGTTGGGTGTAGGGCTCTGGGTGGGCCCGGTAGTCGGCCTTAGGGCTCAGGGCAGTTAGACGTAGGGTTGGGGTAGGGTCGGTTGTAGGGTTTGTGGCTAGGGGGAGGCTGCGGGGGGTCTCGGTCTTAGGGCTCAGGGCTGGGTAGGGGTCGGTGTTAGGGTTGTGGTCCTGGGGGCTGCGGGGGGGTCTCGGTCTTAGGGTTCAGGGCTAGGGAGGGGTCGTTAGTAGGGTGTTGGGCTTGGGGGTGGGGGCTGTGGGGGGTGTCGGTCTTAGGGCTCAGGGCTGGGGAGGGGTTGGTGTTAGAGTTTGGGGCCTGGGGGGGCTGCGGGGGTCTTGGTCTTAGGGCTCAGGGCTGGGAAGGGGTTCGGTGTTAGGGTTTTGGGGCCTGGGGGGGCTGCGGGGGGTGTTGGTCTTAGGGCTCAGGGCTGGGTAGGGGGTCGGTGATAGGGTTTAGGGCCTGGGGGGGGCTATGGTGGGTCTCGGTACTAGGGCTTAGGGCTGGGGTAGGGTTGGGTGTAGGGCTCTGGGTGGGCCCGGTAGTCGGCCTTAGGGCTCAGGGCAGTTAGACGTAGGGTTGGGGTAGGGTCGGTTGTAGGGTTTGTGGCTAGGGGGAGGCTGCGGGGGGTCTCGGTCTTAGGGCTCAGGGCTGGGTAGGGGTCGGTGTTAGGGTTGTGGTCCTGGGGGCTGCGGGGGGGTCTCGGTCTTAGGGTTCAGGGCTAGGGAGGGGTCGTTAGTAGGGTGTTGGGCTTGGGGGTGGGGGCTGTGGGGGGTGTCGGTCTTAGGGCTCAGGGCTGGGGAGGGGTTGGTGTTAGAGTTTGGGGCCTGGGGGGGCTGCGGGGGTCTTGGTCTTAGGGCTCAGGGCTGGGAAGGGGTTCGGTGTTAGGGTTTTGGGGCCTGGGGGGGCTGCGGGGGGTGTTGGTCTTAGGGCTCAGGGCTGGGTAGGGGGTCGGTGATAGGGTTTAGGGCCTGGGGGGGGCTATGGTGGGTCTCGGTACTAGGGCTTAGGGCTGGGGTAGGGTTGGGTGTAGGGCTCTGGGTGGGCCCGGTAGTCGGCCTTAGGGCTCAGGGCAGTTAGACGTAGGGTTGGGGTAGGGTCGGTTGTAGGGTTTGTGGCTAGGGGGAGGCTGCGGGGGGTCTCGGTCTTAGGGCTCAGGGCTGGGTAGGGGTCGGTGTTAGGGTTGTGGTCCTGGGGGCTGCGGGGGGGTCTCGGTCTTAGGGTTCAGGGCTAGGGAGGGGTCGTTAGTAGGGTGTTGGGCTTGGGGGTGGGGGCTGTGGGGGGTGTCGGTCTTAGGGCTCAGGGCTGGGGAGGGGTTGGTGTTAGAGTTTGGGGCCTGGGGGGGCTGCGGGGGTCTTGGTCTTAGGGCTCAGGGCTGGGAAGGGGTTCGGTGTTAGGGTTTTGGGGCCTGGGGGGGCTGCGGGGGGTGTTGGTCTTAGGGCTCAGGGCTGGGTAGGGGGTCGGTGATAGGGTTTAGGGCCTGGGGGGGGCTATGGTGGGTCTCGGTACTAGGGCTTAGGGCTGGGGTAGGGTTGGGTGTAGGGCTCTGGGTGGGCCCGGTAGTCGGCCTTAGGGCTCAGGGCAGTTAGACGTAGGGTTGGGGTAGGGTCGGTTGTAGGGTTTGTGGCTAGGGGGAGGCTGCGGGGGGTCTCGGTCTTAGGGCTCAGGGCTGGGTAGGGGTCGGTGTTAGGGTTGTGGTCCTGGGGGCTGCGGGGGGGTCTCGGTCTTAGGGTTCAGGGCTAGGGAGGGGTCGTTAGTAGGGTGTTGGGCTTGGGGGTGGGGGCTGTGGGGGGTGTCGGTCTTAGGGCTCAGGGCTGGGTAGGGGTCGGTGTTAGGGTTTAGGGCCTGGGGGGGCTATGGTGGGTCTCGGTACTAGGGCTTAGGGCTGGGGTAGGGTTGGGTGTAGGGCTCTGGGTGTTGGGTGGGTGGGCCCGGTAGTCGGCCTTAGGGCTCAGGGCAGTTAGACGTAGGGTTGGGGTAGGGTCGGTTGTAGGGTTTGTGGCTAGGGGGAGGCTGCGGGGGGTCTCGGTCTTAGGGCTCAGGGCTGGGTAGGGGTCGGTGTTAGGGTTGTGGTCCTGGGGGCTGCGGGGGGGTCTCGGTCTTAGGGTTCAGGGCTAGGGAGGGGTCGTTAGTAGGGTGTTGGGCTTGGGGGTGGGGGCTGTGGGGGGTGTCGGTCTTAGGGCTCAGGGCTGGGGAGGGGTTGGTGTTAGAGTTTGGGGCCTGGGGGGGCTGCGGGGGTCTTGGTCTTAGGGCTCAGGGCTGGGAAGGGGTTCGGTGTTAGGGTTTTGGGGCCTGGGGGGGCTGCGGGGGGTGTTGGTCTTAGGGCTCAGGGCTGGGTAGGGGGTCGGTGATAGGGTTTAGGGCCTGGGGGGGGCTATGGCGGGTCTCGGTCTTAGGGCTCAGGGCTGGAAAGGGGTTCGGTGTTAGGGTTTTGGGGCCTGGGGGGGCTGCGGGGGGTGTCGGTCTTAGGGCTCAGGGCTGGGTAGGGGTCAGTGTTAGGGTTTAGGGCCAGGGGGGGGGCTATGGCGGGTCTCGGTACTAGGGCTTAGGGCTGGGGTAGGGTTGGGTGTAGGGCTCTGGGTGGGCCCGGTAGTCGGCCTTAGGGCTCAGGGCAGTTAGACGTAGGGTTGGGGTAGGGTCGGTTGTAGGGTTTGTGGCTAGGGGGAGGCTGCGGGGGGTCTCGGTCTTAGGGCTCAGGGCTGGGTAGGGGTCGGTGTTAGGGTTGTGGTCCTGGGGGCTGCGGGGGGGTCTCGGTCTTAGGGTTCAGGGCTGGGGAGGGGTCGTTAGTAGGGTTTTGGGCTTGCGGGGGGGGCTGTGGGGGGTCTCGGTCTTAGGGCTCAGGGCTGGGGAGGGGTTGGTGTTAGAGTTTGGGGCCTGGGGGGGCTGCGGGGGTCTCGGTCTTAGGGCTCAGGGCTGGGAAGGGGTTCGGTGTTAGGGTTTTGGGGCCTGGGGGGGCTGCGGGGGGTGTTGGTCTTAGGGCTCAGGGCTGGGTAGGGGGTCGGTGATAGGGTTTAGGGCCTGGGGGGGGCTATGGCGGGTCTCGGTCTTAGGGCTCAGGGCTGGAAAGGGGTTCGGTGTTAGGGTTTTGGGGCCTGGGGGGGCTGCGGGGGGTGTCGGTCTTAGGGCTCAGGGCTGGGTAGGGGTCAGTGTTAGGGTTTAGGGCCAGGGGGGGGGCTATGGCGGGTCTCGGTACTAGGGCTTAGGGCTGGGGTAGGGTTGGGTGTAGGGCTCTGGGTGTTGGGTGGGTGGGCCCGGTAGTCGGCCTTAGGGCTCAGGGCAGTTAGACGTAGGGTTGGGGTAGGGTCGGTTGTAGGGTTTGTGGCTAGGGGGAGGCTGCGGGGGGTCTCGGTCTTAGGGCTCAGGGCTGGGTAGGGGTCGGTGTTAGGGTTGTGGTCCTGGGGGCTGCGGGGGGGTCTCGGTCTTAGGGTTCAGGGCTAGGGAGGGGTCGTTAGTAGGGTGTTGGGCTTGGGGGTGGGGGCTGTGGGGGGTGTCGGTCTTAGGGCTCAGGGCTGGGTAGGGGTCGGTGTTAGGGTTTAGGGCCTGGGGGGGGCTATGGTGGGTCTCGGTACTAGGGCTTAGGGCTGGGGTAGGGTTGGGTGTAGGGCTCTGGGTGGGCCCGGTAGTCGGCCTTAGGGCTCAGGGCAGTTAGACGTAGGGTTGGGGTAGGGTCGGTTGTAGGGTTTGTGGCTAGGGGGAGGCTGCGGGGGGTCTCGGTCTTAGGGCTCAGGGCTGGGTAGGGGTCGGTGTTAGGGTTGTGGTCCTGGGGGCTGCGGGGGGGTCTCGGTCTTAGGGTTCAGGGCTAGGGAGGGGTCGTTAGTAGGGTGTTGGGCTTGGGGGTGGGGGCTGTGGGGGGTGTCGGTCTTAGGGCTCAGGGCTGGGTAGGGGTCGGTGTTAGGGTTTAGGGCCTGGGGGGGCTATGGTGGGTCTCGGTACTAGGGCTTAGGGCTGGGGTAGGGTTGGGTGTAGGGCTCTGGGTGTTGGGTGGGTGGGCCCGGTAGTCGGCCTTAGGGCTCAGGGCAGTTAGACGTAGGGTTGGGGTAGGGTCGGTTGTAGGGTTTGTGGCTAGGGGGAGGCTGCGGGGGGTCTCGGTCTTAGGGCTCAGGGCTGGGTAGGGGTCGGTGTTAGGGTTGTGGTCCTGGGGGCTGCGGGGGGGTCTCGGTCTTAGGGTTCAGGGCTAGGGAGGGGTCGTTAGTAGGGTGTTGGGCTTGGGGGTGGGGGCTGTGGGGGGTGTCGGTCTTAGGGCTCAGGGCTGGGGAGGGGTTGGTGTTAGAGTTTGGGGCCTGGGGGGGCTGCGGGGGTCTTGGTCTTAGGGCTCAGGGCTGGGAAGGGGTTCGGTGTTAGGGTTTTGGGGCCTGGGGGGGCTGCGGGGGGTGTTGGTCTTAGGGCTCAGGGCTGGGTAGGGGGTCGGTGATAGGGTTTAGGGCCTGGGGGGGGCTATGGCGGGTCTCGGTCTTAGGGCTCAGGGCTGGAAAGGGGTTCGGTGTTAGGGTTTTGGGGCCTGGGGGGGCTGCGGGGGGTGTCGGTCTTAGGGCTCAGGGCTGGGTAGGGGTCAGTGTTAGGGTTTAGGGCCAGGGGGGGGGCTATGGCGGGTCTCGGTACTAGGGCTTAGGGCTGGGGTAGGGTTGGGTGTAGGGCTCTGGGTGTTGGGTGGGTGGGCCCGGTAGTCGGCCTTAGGGCTCAGGGCAGTTAGACGTAGGGTTGGGGTAGGGTCGGTTGTAGGGTTTGTGGCTAGGGGGAGGCTGCGGGGGGTCTCGGTCTTAGGGCTCAGGGCTGGGTAGGGGTCGGTGTTAGGGTTGTGGTCCTGGGGGCTGCGGGGGGGTCTCGGTCTTAGGGTTCAGGGCTAGGGAGGGGTCGTTAGTAGGGTGTTGGGCTTGGGGGTGGGGGCTGTGGGGGGTGTCGGTCTTAGGGCTCAGGGCTGGGTAGGGGTCGGTGTTAGGGTTTAGGGCCTGGGGGGGGCTATGGTGGGTCTCGGTACTAGGGCTTAGGGCTGGGGTAGGGTTGGGTGTAGGGCTCTGGGTGGGCCCGGTAGTCGGCCTTAGGGCTCAGGGCAGTTAGACGTAGGGTTGGGGTAGGGTCGGTTGTAGGGTTTGTGGCTAGGGGGAGGCTGCGGGGGGTCTCGGTCTTAGGGCTCAGGGCTGGGTAGGGGTCGGTGTTAGGGTTGTGGTCCTGGGGGCTGCGGGGGGGTCTCGGTCTTAGGGTTCAGGGCTAGGGAGGGGTCGTTAGTAGGGTGTTGGGCTTGGGGGTGGGGGCTGTGGGGGGTGTCGGTCTTAGGGCTCAGGGCTGGGTAGGGGTCGGTGTTAGGGTTTAGGGCCTGGGGGGGGCTATGGTGGGTCTCGGTACTAGGGCTTAGGGCTGGGGTAGGGTTGGGTGTAGGGCTCTGGGTGGGCCCGGTAGTCGGCCTTAGGGCTCAGGGCAGTTAGACGTAGGGTTGGGGTAGGGTCGGTTGTAGGGTTTGTGGCTAGGGGGAGGCTGCGGGGGGTCTCGGTCTTAGGGCTCAGGGCTGGGTAGGGGTCGGTGTTAGGGTTGTGGTCCTGGGGGCTGCGGGGGGGTCTCGGTCTTAGGGTTCAGGGCTAGGGAGGGGTCGTTAGTAGGGTGTTGGGCTTGGGGGTGGGGGCTGTGGGGGGTCTCGGTCTTAGGGCTCAGGGCTGGGGAGGGGTTGGTGTTAGAGTTTGGGGCCTGGGGGGGCTGCGGGGGTCTTGGTCTTAGGGCTCAGGGCTGGGAAGGGGTTCGGTGTTAGGGTTTTGGGGCCTGGGGGGGCTGCGGGGGGTGTTGGTCTTAGGGCTCAGGGCTGGGTAGGGGGTCGGTGATAGGGTTTAGGGCCTGGGGGGGGCTATGGTGGGTCTCGGTACTAGGGCTTAGGGCTGGGGTAGGGTTGGGTGTAGGGCTCTGGGTGGGCCCGGTAGTCGGCCTTAGGGCTCAGGGCAGTTAGACGTAGGGTTGGGGTAGGGTCGGTTGTAGGGTTTGTGGCTAGGGGGAGGCTGCGGGGGGTCTCGGTCTTAGGGCTCAGGGCTGGGTAGGGGTCGGTGTTAGGGTTGTGGTCCTGGGGGCTGCGGGGGGGTCTCGGTCTTAGGGTTCAGGGCTAGGGAGGGGTCGTTAGTAGGGTGTTGGGCTTGGGGGTGGGGGCTGTGGGGGGTGTCGGTCTTAGGGCTCAGGGCTGGGTAGGGGTCGGTGTTAGGGTTTAGGGCCTGGGGGGGCTATGGTGGGTCTCGGTACTAGGGCTTAGGGCTGGGGTAGGGTTGGGTGTAGGGCTCTGGGTGTTGGGTGGGTGGGCCCGGTAGTCGGCCTTAGGGCTCAGGGCAGTTAGACGTAGGGTTGGGGTAGGGTCGGTTGTAGGGTTTGTGGCTAGGGGGAGGCTGCGGGGGGTCTCGGTCTTAGGGCTCAGGGCTGGGTAGGGGTCGGTGTTAGGGTTGTGGTCCTGGGGGCTGCGGGGGGGTCTCGGTCTTAGGGTTCAGGGCTAGGGAGGGGTCGTTAGTAGGGTGTTGGGCTTGGGGGTGGGGGCTGTGGGGGGTGTCGGTCTTAGGGCTCAGGGCTGGGGAGGGGTTGGTGTTAGAGTTTGGGGCCTGGGGGGGCTGCGGGGGTCTTGGTCTTAGGGCTCAGGGCTGGGAAGGGGTTCGGTGTTAGGGTTTTGGGGCCTGGGGGGGCTGCGGGGGGTGTTGGTCTTAGGGCTCAGGGCTGGGTAGGGGGTCGGTGATAGGGTTTAGGGCCTGGGGGGGGCTATGGCGGGTCTCGGTCTTAGGGCTCAGGGCTGGAAAGGGGTTCGGTGTTAGGGTTTTGGGGCCTGGGGGGGCTGCGGGGGGTGTCGGTCTTAGGGCTCAGGGCTGGGTAGGGGTCAGTGTTAGGGTTTAGGGCCAGGGGGGGGGCTATGGCGGGTCTCGGTACTAGGGCTTAGGGCTGGGGTAGGGTTGGGTGTAGGGCTCTGGGTGTTGGGTGGGTGGGCCCGGTAGTCGGCCTTAGGGCTCAGGGCAGTTAGACGTAGGGTTGGGGTAGGGTCGGTTGTAGGGTTTGTGGCTAGGGGGAGGCTGCGGGGGGTCTCGGTCTTAGGGCTCAGGGCTGGGTAGGGGTCGGTGTTAGGGTTGTGGTCCTGGGGGCTGCGGGGGGGTCTCGGTCTTAGGGTTCAGGGCTAGGGAGGGGTCGTTAGTAGGGTGTTGGGCTTGGGGGTGGGGGCTGTGGGGGGTGTCGGTCTTAGGGCTCAGGGCTGGGTAGGGGTCGGTGTTAGGGTTTAGGGCCTGGGGGGGGCTATGGTGGGTCTCGGTACTAGGGCTTAGGGCTGGGGTAGGGTTGGGTGTAGGGCTCTGGGTGGGCCCGGTAGTCGGCCTTAGGGCTCAGGGCAGTTAGACGTAGGGTTGGGGTAGGGTCGGTTGTAGGGTTTGTGGCTAGGGGGAGGCTGCGGGGGGTCTCGGTCTTAGGGCTCAGGGCTGGGTAGGGGTCGGTGTTAGGGTTGTGGTCCTGGGGGCTGCGGGGGGGTCTCGGTCTTAGGGTTCAGGGCTAGGGAGGGGTCGTTAGTAGGGTGTTGGGCTTGGGGGTGGGGGCTGTGGGGGGTGTCGGTCTTAGGGCTCAGGGCTGGGTAGGGGTCGGTGTTAGGGTTTAGGGCCTGGGGGGGCTATGGTGGGTCTCGGTACTAGGGCTTAGGGCTGGGGTAGGGTTGGGTGTAGGGCTCTGGGTGTTGGGTGGGTGGGCCCGGTAGTCGGCCTTAGGGCTCAGGGCAGTTAGACGTAGGGTTGGGGTAGGGTCGGTTGTAGGGTTTGTGGCTAGGGGGAGGCTGCGGGGGGTCTCGGTCTTAGGGCTCAGGGCTGGGTAGGGGTCGGTGTTAGGGTTGTGGTCCTGGGGGCTGCGGGGGGGTCTCGGTCTTAGGGTTCAGGGCTAGGGAGGGGTCGTTAGTAGGGTGTTGGGCTTGGGGGTGGGGGCTGTGGGGGGTGTCGGTCTTAGGGCTCAGGGCTGGGGAGGGGTTGGTGTTAGAGTTTGGGGCCTGGGGGGGCTGCGGGGGTCTTGGTCTTAGGGCTCAGGGCTGGGAAGGGGTTCGGTGTTAGGGTTTTGGGGCCTGGGGGGGCTGCGGGGGGTGTTGGTCTTAGGGCTCAGGGCTGGGTAGGGGGTCGGTGATAGGGTTTAGGGCCTGGGGGGGGCTATGGCGGGTCTCGGTCTTAGGGCTCAGGGCTGGAAAGGGGTTCGGTGTTAGGGTTTTGGGGCCTGGGGGGGCTGCGGGGGGTGTCGGTCTTAGGGCTCAGGGCTGGGTAGGGGTCAGTGTTAGGGTTTAGGGCCAGGGGGGGGGCTATGGCGGGTCTCGGTACTAGGGCTTAGGGCTGGGGTAGGGTTGGGTGTAGGGCTCTGGGTGTTGGGTGGGTGGGCCCGGTAGTCGGCCTTAGGGCTCAGGGCAGTTAGACGTAGGGTTGGGGTAGGGTCGGTTGTAGGGTTTGTGGCTAGGGGGAGGCTGCGGGGGGTCTCGGTCTTAGGGCTCAGGGCTGGGTAGGGGTCGGTGTTAGGGTTGTGGTCCTGGGGGCTGCGGGGGGGTCTCGGTCTTAGGGTTCAGGGCTGGGGAGGGGTCGTTAGTAGGGTTTTGGGCTTGCGGGGGGGGCTGTGGGGGGTCTCGGTCTTAGGGCTCAGGGCTGGGGAGGGGTTGGTGTTAGAGTTTGGGGCCTGGGGGGGCTGCGGGGGTCTTGGTCTTAGGGCTCAGGGCTGGGAAGGGGTTCGGTGTTAGGGTTTTGGGGCCTGGGGGGGCTGCGGGGGGTGTTGGTCTTAGGGCTCAGGGCTGGGTAGGGGGTCGGTGATAGGGTTTAGGGCCTGGGGGGGGCTATGGTGGGTCTCGGTACTAGGGCTTAGGGCTGGGGTAGGGTTGGGTGTAGGGCTCTGGGTGGGCCCGGTAGTCGGCCTTAGGGCTCAGGGCAGTTAGACGTAGGGTTGGGGTAGGGTCGGTTGTAGGGTTTGTGGCTAGGGGGAGGCTGCGGGGGGTCTCGGTCTTAGGGCTCAGGGCTGGGTAGGGGTCGGTGTTAGGGTTGTGGTCCTGGGGGCTGCGGGGGGGTCTCGGTCTTAGGGTTCAGGGCTAGGGAGGGGTCGTTAGTAGGGTGTTGGGCTTGGGGGTGGGGGCTGTGGGGGGTGTCGGTCTTAGGGCTCAGGGCTGGGTAGGGGTCGGTGTTAGGGTTTAGGGCCTGGGGGGGGCTATGGTGGGTCTCGGTACTAGGGCTTAGGGCTGGGGTAGGGTTGGGTGTAGGGCTCTGGGTGGGCCCGGTAGTCGGCCTTAGGGCTCAGGGCAGTTAGACGTAGGGTTGGGGTAGGGTCGGTTGTAGGGTTTGTGGCTAGGGGGAGGCTGCGGGGGGTCTCGGTCTTAGGGCTCAGGGCTGGGTAGGGGTCGGTGTTAGGGTTGTGGTCCTGGGGGCTGCGGGGGGGTCTCGGTCTTAGGGTTCAGGGCTGGGGAGGGGTCGTTAGTAGGGTTTTGGGCTTGCGGGGGGGGCTGTGGGGGGTCTCGGTCTTAGGGCTCAGGGCTGGGGAGGGGTTGGTGTTAGAGTTTGGGGCCTGGGGGGGCTGCGGGGGTCTCGGTCTTAGGGCTCAGGGCTGGGAAGGGGTTCGGTGTTAGGGTTTTGGGGCCTGGGGGGGCTGCGGGGGGTGTTGGTCTTAGGGCTCAGGGCTGGGTAGGGGGTCGGTGATAGGGTTTAGGGCCTGGGGGGGGCTATGGCGGGTCTCGGTACTAGGGCTTAGGGCTGGGGTAGGGTTGGGTGTAGGGCTCTGGGTGGGCCCGGTAGTCGGCCTTAGGGCTCAGGGCAGTTAGACGTAGGGTTGGGGTAGGGTCGGTTGTAGGGTTTGTGGCTAGGGGGAGGCTGCGGGGGGTCTCGGTCTTAGGGCTCAGGGCTGGGTAGGGGTCGGTGTTAGGGTTGTGGTCCTGGGGGCTGCGGGGGGGTCTCGGTCTTAGGGTTCAGGGCTAGGGAGGGGTCGTTAGTAGGGTGTTGGGCTTGGGGGTGGGGGCTGTGGGGGGTGTCGGTCTTAGGGCTCAGGGCTGGGTAGGGGTCGGTGTTAGGGTTTAGGGCCTGGGGGGGGCTATGGTGGGTCTCGGTACTAGGGCTTAGGGCTGGGGTAGGGTTGGGTGTAGGGCTCTGGGTGGGCCCGGTAGTCGGCCTTAGGGCTCAGGGCAGTTAGACGTAGGGTTGGGGTAGGGTCGGTTGTAGGGTTTGTGGCTAGGGGGAGGCTGCGGGGGGTCTCGGTCTTAGGGCTCAGGGCTGGGTAGGGGTCGGTGTTAGGGTTGTGGTCCTGGGGGCTGCGGGGGGGTCTCGGTCTTAGGGTTCAGGGCTGGGGAGGGGTCGTTAGTAGGGTTTTGGGCTTGCGGGGGGGGCTGTGGGGGGTCTCGGTCTTAGGGCTCAGGGCTGGGGAGGGGTTGGTGTTAGAGTTTGGGGCCTGGGGGGGCTGCGGGGGTCTCGGTCTTAGGGCTCAGGGCTGGGAAGGGGTTCGGTGTTAGGGTTTTGGGGCCTGGGGGGGCTGCGGGGGGTGTCGGTCTTAGGGCTCAGGGCTGGGTAGGGGTCAGTGTTAGGGTTTAGGGCCAGGGGGGGGGCTATGGCGGGTCTCGGTACTAGGGCTTAGGGCTGGGGTAGGGTTGGGTGTAGGGCTCTGGGTGTTGGGTGGGTGGGCCCGGTAGTCGGCCTTAGGGCTCAGGGCAGTTAGACGTAGGGTTGGGGTAGGGTCGGTTGTAGGGTTTGTGGCTAGGGGGAGGCTGCGGGGGGTCTCGGTCTTAGGGCTCAGGGCTGGGTAGGGGTCGGTGTTAGGGTTGTGGTCCTGGGGGCTGCGGGGGGGTCTCGGTCTTAGGGTTCAGGGCTGGGGAGGGGTCGTTAGTAGGGTTTTGGGCTTGCGGGGGGGGCTGTGGGGGGTCTCGGTCTTAGGGCTCAGGGCTGGGGAGGGGTTGGTGTTAGAGTTTGGGGCCTGGGGGGGCTGCGGGGGTCTCGGTCTTAGGGCTCAGGGCTGGGAAGGGGTTCGGTGTTAGGGTTTTGGGGCCTGGGGGGGCTGCGGGGGGTGTTGGTCTTAGGGCTCAGGGCTGGGTAGGGGGTCGGTGATAGGGTTTAGGGCCTGGGGGGGGCTATGGTGGGTCTCGGTACTAGGGCTTAGGGCTGGGGTAGGGTTGGGTGTAGGGCTCTGGGTGGGCCCGGTAGTCGGCCTTAGGGCTCAGGGCAGTTAGACGTAGGGTTGGGGTAGGGTCGGTTGTAGGGTTTGTGGCTAGGGGGAGGCTGCGGGGGGTCTCGGTCTTAGGGCTCAGGGCTGGGTAGGGGTCGGTGTTAGGGTTGTGGTCCTGGGGGCTGCGGGGGGGTCTCGGTCTTAGGGTTCAGGGCTAGGGAGGGGTCGTTAGTAGGGTGTTGGGCTTGGGGGTGGGGGCTGTGGGGGGTGTCGGTCTTAGGGCTCAGGGCTGGGTAGGGGTCGGTGTTAGGGTTTAGGGCCTGGGGGGGGCTATGGTGGGTCTCGGTACTAGGGCTTAGGGCTGGGGTAGGGTTGGGTGTAGGGCTCTGGGTGGGCCCGGTAGTCGGCCTTAGGGCTCAGGGCAGTTAGACGTAGGGTTGGGGTAGGGTCGGTTGTAGGGTTTGTGGCTAGGGGGAGGCTGCGGGGGGTCTCGGTCTTAGGGCTCAGGGCTGGGTAGGGGTCGGTGTTAGGGTTGTGGTCCTGGGGGCTGCGGGGGGGTCTCGGTCTTAGGGTTCAGGGCTGGGGAGGGGTCGTTAGTAGGGTTTTGGGCTTGCGGGGGGGGCTGTGGGGGGTCTCGGTCTTAGGGCTCAGGGCTGGGGAGGGGTTGGTGTTAGAGTTTGGGGCCTGGGGGGGCTGCGGGGGTCTCGGTCTTAGGGCTCAGGGCTGGGAAGGGGTTCGGTGTTAGGGTTTTGGGGCCTGGGGGGGCTGCGGGGGGTGTCGGTCTTAGGGCTCAGGGCTGGGTAGGGGTCAGTGTTAGGGTTTAGGGCCAGGGGGGGGGCTATGGCGGGTCTCGGTACTAGGGCTTAGGGCTGGGGTAGGGTTGGGTGTAGGGCTCTGGGTGTTGGGTGGGTGGGCCCGGTAGTCGGCCTTAGGGCTCAGGGCAGTTAGACGTAGGGTTGGGGTAGGGTCGGTTGTAGGGTTTGTGGCTAGGGGGAGGCTGCGGGGGGTCTCGGTCTTAGGGCTCAGGGCTGGGTAGGGGTCGGTGTTAGGGTTGTGGTCCTGGGGGCTGCGGGGGGGTCTCGGTCTTAGGGTTCAGGGCTGGGGAGGGGTCGTTAGTAGGGTTTTGGGCTTGCGGGGGGGGCTGTGGGGGGTCTCGGTCTTAGGGCTCAGGGCTGGGGAGGGGTTGGTGTTAGAGTTTGGGGCCTGGGGGGGCTGCGGGGGTCTCGGTCTTAGGGCTCAGGGCTGGGAAGGGGTTCGGTGTTAGGGTTTTGGGGCCTGGGGGGGCTGCGGGGGGTGTTGGTCTTAGGGCTCAGGGCTGGGTAGGGGGTCGGTGATAGGGTTTAGGGCCTGGGGGGGGCTATGGTGGGTCTCGGTACTAGGGCTTAGGGCTGGGGTAGGGTTGGGTGTAGGGCTCTGGGTGTTGGGTGGGTGGGCCCGGTAGTCGGCCTTAGGGCTCAGGGCAGTTAGACGTAGGGTTGGGGTAGGGTCGGTTGTAGGGTTTGTGGCTAGGGGGAGGCTGCGGGGGGTCTCGGTCTTAGGGCTCAGGGCTGGGTAGGGGTCGGTGTTAGGGTTGTGGTCCTGGGGGCTGCGGGGGGGTCTCGGTCTTAGGGTTCAGGGCTGGGGAGGGGTCGTTAGTAGGGTTTTGGGCTTGCGGGGGGGGCTGTGGGGGGTCTCGGTCTTAGGGCTCAGGGCTGGGGAGGGGTTGGTGTTAGAGTTTGGGGCCTGGGGGGGCTGCGGGGGTCTCGGTCTTAGGGCTCAGGGCTGGGAAGGGGTTCGGTGTTAGGGTTTTGGGGCCTGGGGGGGCTGCGGGGGGTGTTGCTCTTAGGGCTCAGGGCTGGGTAGGGGGTCGGTGATAGGGTTTAGGGCCTGGGGGGGCTATGGCGGGTCTCGGTCTTAGGGCTCAGGGCTGGAAAGGGGTTCGGTGTTAGGGTTTTGGGGCCTGGGGGGGCTGCGGGGGGTGTCGGTCTTAGGGCTCAGGGCTGGGTAGGGGTCAGTGTTAGGGTTTAGGGCCAGGGGGGGGGCTATGGCGGGTCTCGGTACTAGGGCTTAGGGCTGGGGTAGGGTTGGGTGTAGGGCTCTGGGTGTTGGGTGGGTGGGCCCGGTAGTCGGCCTTAGGGCTCAGGGCAGTTAGACGTAGGGTTGGGGTAGGGTCGGTTGTAGGGTTTGTGGCTAGGGGGAGGCTGCGGGGGGTCTCGGTCTTAGGGCTCAGGGCTGGGTAGGGGTCGGTGTTAGGGTTGTGGTCCTGGGGGCTGCGGGGGGGTCTCGGTCTTAGGGTTCAGGGCTAGGGAGGGGTCGTTAGTAGGGTGTTGGGCTTGGGGGTGGGGGCTGTGGGGGGTGTCGGTCTTAGGGCTCAGGGCTGGGTAGGGGTCGGTGTTAGGGTTTAGGGCCTGGGGGGGGCTATGGTGGGTCTCGGTACTAGGGCTTAGGGCTGGGGTAGGGTTGGGTGTAGGGCTCTGGGTGGGCCCGGTAGTCGGCCTTAGGGCTCAGGGCAGTTAGACGTAGGGTTGGGGTAGGGTCGGTTGTAGGGTTTGTGGCTAGGGGGAGGCTGCGGGGGGTCTCGGTCTTAGGGCTCAGGGCTGGGTAGGGGTCGGTGTTAGGGTTGTGGTCCTGGGGGCTGCGGGGGGGTCTCGGTCTTAGGGTTCAGGGCTGGGGAGGGGTCGTTAGTAGGGTTTTGGGCTTGCGGGGGGGGCTGTGGGGGGTCTCGGTCTTAGGGCTCAGGGCTGGGGAGGGGTTGGTGTTAGAGTTTGGGGCCTGGGGGGGCTGCGGGGGTCTCGGTCTTAGGGCTCAGGGCTGGGAAGGGGTTCGGTGTTAGGGTTTTGGGGCCTGGGGGGGCTGCGGGGGGTGTCGGTCTTAGGGCTCAGGGCTGGGTAGGGGTCAGTGTTAGGGTTTAGGGCCAGGGGGGGGGCTATGGCGGGTCTCGGTACTAGGGCTTAGGGCTGGGGTAGGGTTGGGTGTAGGGCTCTGGGTGTTGGGTGGGTGGGCCCGGTAGTCGGCCTTAGGGCTCAGGGCAGTTAGACGTAGGGTTGGGGTAGGGTCGGTTGTAGGGTTTGTGGCTAGGGGGAGGCTGCGGGGGGTCTCGGTCTTAGGGCTCAGGGCTGGGTAGGGGTCGGTGTTAGGGTTGTGGTCCTGGGGGCTGCGGGGGGGTCTCGGTCTTAGGGTTCAGGGCTGGGGAGGGGTCGTTAGTAGGGTTTTGGGCTTGCGGGGGGGGCTGTGGGGGGTCTCGGTCTTAGGGCTCAGGGCTGGGGAGGGGTTGGTGTTAGAGTTTGGGGCCTGGGGGGGCTGCGGGGGTCTCGGTCTTAGGGCTCAGGGCTGGGAAGGGGTTCGGTGTTAGGGTTTTGGGGCCTGGGGGGGCTGCGGGGGGTGTCGGTCTTAGGGCTCAGGGCTGGGTAGGGGTCAGTGTTAGGGTTTAGGGCCAGGGGGGGGGCTATGGCGGGTCTCGGTACTAGGGCTTAGGGCTGGGGTAGGGTTGGGTGTAGGGCTCTGGGTGTTGGGTGGGTGGGCCCGGTAGTCGGCCTTAGGGCTCAGGGCAGTTAGACGTAGGGTTGGGGTAGGGTCGGTTGTAGGGTTTGTGGCTAGGGGGAGGCTGCGGGGGGTCTCGGTCTTAGGGCTCAGGGCTGGGTAGGGGTCGGTGTTAGGGTTGTGGTCCTGGGGGCTGCGGGGGGGTCTCGGTCTTAGGGTTCAGGGCTGGGGAGGGGTCGTTAGTAGGGTTTTGGGCTTGCGGGGGGGGCTGTGGGGGGTCTCGGTCTTAGGGCTCAGGGCTGGGGAGGGGTTGGTGTTAGAGTTTGGGGCCTGGGGGGGCTGCGGGGGTCTCGGTCTTAGGGCTCAGGGCTGGGAAGGGGTTCGGTGTTAGGGTTTTGGGGCCTGGGGGGGCTGCGGGGGGTGTTGGTCTTAGGGCTCAGGGCTGGGTAGGGGGTCGGTGATAGGGTTTAGGGCCTGGGGGGGGCTATGGTGGGTCTCGGTACTAGGGCTTAGGGCTGGGGTAGGGTTGGGTGTAGGGCTCTGGGTGGGCCCGGTAGTCGGCCTTAGGGCTCAGGGCAGTTAGACGTAGGGTTGGGGTAGGGTCGGTTGTAGGGTTTGTGGCTAGGGGGAGGCTGCGGGGGGTCTCGGTCTTAGGGCTCAGGGCTGGGTAGGGGTCGGTGTTAGGGTTGTGGTCCTGGGGGCTGCGGGGGGGTCTCGGTCTTAGGGTTCAGGGCTAGGGAGGGGTCGTTAGTAGGGTGTTGGGCTTGCGGGGGGGGCTGTGGGGGGTCTCGGTCTTAGGGCTCAGGGCTGGGGAGGGGTTGGTGTTAGAGTTTGGGGCCTGGGGGGGCTGCGGGGGGTGTCGGTCTTAGGGCTCAGGGCTGGGTAGGGGTCAGTGTTAGGGTTTAGGGCCAGGGGGGGGGCTATGGCGGGTCTCGGTACTAGGGCTTAGGGCTGGGGTAGGGTTGGGTGTAGGGCTCTGGGTGTTGGGTGGGTGGGCCCGGTAGTCGGCCTTAGGGCTCAGGGCAGTTAGACGTAGGGTTGGGGTAGGGTCGGTTGTAGGGTTTGTGGCTAGGGGGAGGCTGCGGGGGGTCTCGGTCTTAGGGCTCAGGGCTGGGTAGGGGTCGGTGTTAGGGTTGTGGTCCTGGGGGCTGCGGGGGGGTCTCGGTCTTAGGGTTCAGGGCTAGGGAGGGGTCGTTAGTAGGGTGTTGGGCTTGGGGGTGGGGGCTGTGGGGGGTGTCGGTCTTAGGGCTCAGGGCTGGGTAGGGGTCGGTGTTAGGGTTTAGGGCCTGGGGGGGGCTATGGTGGGTCTCGGTACTAGGGCTTAGGGCTGGGGTAGGGTTGGGTGTAGGGCTCTGGGTGGGCCCGGTAGTCGGCCTTAGGGCTCAGGGCAGTTAGACGTAGGGTTGGGGTAGGGTCGGTTGTAGGGTTTGTGGCTAGGGGGAGGCTGCGGGGGGTCTCGGTCTTAGGGCTCAGGGCTGGGTAGGGGTCGGTGTTAGGGTTGTGGTCCTGGGGGCTGCGGGGGGGTCTCGGTCTTAGGGTTCAGGGCTAGGGAGGGGTCGTTAGTAGGGTGTTGGGCTTGGGGGTGGGGGCTGTGGGGGGTCTCGGTCTTAGGGCTCAGGGCTGGGGAGGGGTTGGTGTTAGAGTTTGGGGCCTGGGGGGGCTGCGGGGGTCTTGGTCTTAGGGCTCAGGGCTGGGAAGGGGTTCGGTGTTAGGGTTTTGGGGCCTGGGGGGGCTGCGGGGGGTGTTGGTCTTAGGGCTCAGGGCTGGGTAGGGGGTCGGTGATAGGGTTTAGGGCCTGGGGGGGGCTATGGTGGGTCTCGGTACTAGGGCTTAGGGCTGGGGTAGGGTTGGGTGTAGGGCTCTGGGTGGGCCCGGTAGTCGGCCTTAGGGCTCAGGGCAGTTAGACGTAGGGTTGGGGTAGGGTCGGTTGTAGGGTTTGTGGCTAGGGGGAGGCTGCGGGGGGTCTCGGTCTTAGGGCTCAGGGCTGGGTAGGGGTCGGTGTTAGGGTTGTGGTCCTGGGGGCTGCGGGGGGGTCTCGGTCTTAGGGTTCAGGGCTAGGGAGGGGTCGTTAGTAGGGTGTTGGGCTTGGGGGTGGGGGCTGTGGGGGGTGTCGGTCTTAGGGCTCAGGGCTGGGTAGGGGTCGGTGTTAGGGTTTAGGGCCTGGGGGGGGCTATGGTGGGTCTCGGTACTAGGGCTTAGGGCTGGGGTAGGGTTGGGTGTAGGGCTCTGGGTGGGCCCGGTAGTCGGCCTTAGGGCTCAGGGCAGTTAGACGTAGGGTTGGGGTAGGGTCGGTTGTAGGGTTTGTGGCTAGGGGGAGGCTGCGGGGGGTCTCGGTCTTAGGGCTCAGGGCTGGGTAGGGGTCGGTGTTAGGGTTGTGGTCCTGGGGGCTGCGGGGGGGTCTCGGTCTTAGGGTTCAGGGCTGGGGAGGGGTCGTTAGTAGGGTTTTGGGCTTGCGGGGGGGGCTGTGGGGGGTCTCGGTCTTAGGGCTCAGGGCTGGGGAGGGGTTGGTGTTAGAGTTTGGGGCCTGGGGGGGCTGCGGGGGTCTCGGTCTTAGGGCTCAGGGCTGGGAAGGGGTTCGGTGTTAGGGTTTTGGGGCCTGGGGGGGCTGCGGGGGGTGTCGGTCTTAGGGCTCAGGGCTGGGTAGGGGTCAGTGTTAGGGTTTAGGGCCAGGGGGGGGGCTATGGCGGGTCTCGGTACTAGGGCTTAGGGCTGGGGTAGGGTTGGGTGTAGGGCTCTGGGTGTTGGGTGGGTGGGCCCGGTAGTCGGCCTTAGGGCTCAGGGCAGTTAGACGTAGGGTTGGGGTAGGGTCGGTTGTAGGGTTTGTGGCTAGGGGGAGGCTGCGGGGGGTCTCGGTCTTAGGGCTCAGGGCTGGGTAGGGGTCGGTGTTAGGGTTGTGGTCCTGGGGGCTGCGGGGGGGTCTCGGTCTTAGGGTTCAGGGCTGGGGAGGGGTCGTTAGTAGGGTTTTGGGCTTGCGGGGGGGGCTGTGGGGGGTCTCGGTCTTAGGGCTCAGGGCTGGGGAGGGGTTGGTGTTAGAGTTTGGGGCCTGGGGGGGCTGCGGGGGTCTCGGTCTTAGGGCTCAGGGCTGGGAAGGGGTTCGGTGTTAGGGTTTTGGGGCCTGGGGGGGCTGCGGGGGGTGTTGGTCTTAGGGCTCAGGGCTGGGTAGGGGGTCGGTGATAGGGTTTAGGGCCTGGGGGGGGCTATGGTGGGTCTCGGTACTAGGGCTTAGGGCTGGGGTAGGGTTGGGTGTAGGGCTCTGGGTGGGCCCGGTAGTCGGCCTTAGGGCTCAGGGCAGTTAGACGTAGGGTTGGGGTAGGGTCGGTTGTAGGGTTTGTGGCTAGGGGGAGGCTGCGGGGGGTCTCGGTCTTAGGGCTCAGGGCTGGGTAGGGGTCGGTGTTAGGGTTGTGGTCCTGGGGGCTGCGGGGGGGTCTCGGTCTTAGGGTTCAGGGCTAGGGAGGGGTCGTTAGTAGGGTGTTGGGCTTGCGGGGGGGGCTGTGGGGGGTCTCGGTCTTAGGGCTCAGGGCTGGGGAGGGGTTGGTGTTAGAGTTTGGGGCCTGGGGGGGCTGCGGGGGGTGTCGGTCTTAGGGCTCAGGGCTGGGTAGGGGTCAGTGTTAGGGTTTAGGGCCAGGGGGGGGGCTATGGCGGGTCTCGGTACTAGGGCTTAGGGCTGGGGTAGGGTTGGGTGTAGGGCTCTGGGTGTTGGGTGGGTGGGCCCGGTAGTCGGCCTTAGGGCTCAGGGCAGTTAGACGTAGGGTTGGGGTAGGGTCGGTTGTAGGGTTTGTGGCTAGGGGGAGGCTGCGGGGGGTCTCGGTCTTAGGGCTCAGGGCTGGGTAGGGGTCGGTGTTAGGGTTGTGGTCCTGGGGGCTGCGGGGGGGTCTCGGTCTTAGGGTTCAGGGCTAGGGAGGGGTCGTTAGTAGGGTGTTGGGCTTGGGGGTGGGGGCTGTGGGGGGTGTCGGTCTTAGGGCTCAGGGCTGGGTAGGGGTCGGTGTTAGGGTTTAGGGCCTGGGGGGGGCTATGGTGGGTCTCGGTACTAGGGCTTAGGGCTGGGGTAGGGTTGGGTGTAGGGCTCTGGGTGGGCCCGGTAGTCGGCCTTAGGGCTCAGGGCAGTTAGACGTAGGGTTGGGGTAGGGTCGGTTGTAGGGTTTGTGGCTAGGGGGAGGCTGCGGGGGGTCTCGGTCTTAGGGCTCAGGGCTGGGTAGGGGTCGGTGTTAGGGTTGTGGTCCTGGGGGCTGCGGGGGGGTCTCGGTCTTAGGGTTCAGGGCTAGGGAGGGGTCGTTAGTAGGGTGTTGGGCTTGGGGGTGGGGGCTGTGGGGGGTCTCGGTCTTAGGGCTCAGGGCTGGGGAGGGGTTGGTGTTAGAGTTTGGGGCCTGGGGGGGCTGCGGGGGTCTTGGTCTTAGGGCTCAGGGCTGGGAAGGGGTTCGGTGTTAGGGTTTTGGGGCCTGGGGGGGCTGCGGGGGGTGTTGGTCTTAGGGCTCAGGGCTGGGTAGGGGGTCGGTGATAGGGTTTAGGGCCTGGGGGGGGCTATGGTGGGTCTCGGTACTAGGGCTTAGGGCTGGGGTAGGGTTGGGTGTAGGGCTCTGGGTGGGCCCGGTAGTCGGCCTTAGGGCTCAGGGCAGTTAGACGTAGGGTTGGGGTAGGGTCGGTTGTAGGGTTTGTGGCTAGGGGGAGGCTGCGGGGGGTCTCGGTCTTAGGGCTCAGGGCTGGGTAGGGGTCGGTGTTAGGGTTGTGGTCCTGGGGGCTGCGGGGGGGTCTCGGTCTTAGGGTTCAGGGCTAGGGAGGGGTCGTTAGTAGGGTGTTGGGCTTGGGGGTGGGGGCTGTGGGGGGTGTCGGTCTTAGGGCTCAGGGCTGGGGAGGGGTTGGTGTTAGAGTTTGGGGCCTGGGGGGGCTGCGGGGGTCTTGGTCTTAGGGCTCAGGGCTGGGAAGGGGTTCGGTGTTAGGGTTTTGGGGCCTGGGGGGGCTGCGGGGGGTGTTGGTCTTAGGGCTCAGGGCTGGGTAGGGGGTCGGTGATAGGGTTTAGGGCCTGGGGGGGGCTATGGCGGGTCTCGGTCTTAGGGCTCAGGGCTGGAAAGGGGTTCGGTGTTAGGGTTTTGGGGCCTGGGGGGGCTGCGGGGGGTGTCGGTCTTAGGGCTCAGGGCTGGGTAGGGGGTCGGTGATAGGGTTTAGGGCCTGGGGGGGGCTATGGCGGGTCTCGGTCTTAGGGCTCAGGGCTGGAAAGGGGTTCGGTGTTAGGGTTTTGGGGCCTGGGGGGGCTGCGGGGGGTGTCGGTCTTAGGGCTCAGGGCTGGGTAGGGGGTCGGTGATAGGGTTTAGGGCCTGGGGGGGGCTATGGTGGGTCTCGGTACTAGGGCTTAGGGCTGGGGTAGGGTTGGGTGTAGGGCTCTGGGTGGGCCCGGTAGTCGGCCTTAGGGCTCAGGGCAGTTAGACGTAGGGTTGGGGTAGGGTCGGTTGTAGGGTTTGTGGCTAGGGGGAGGCTGCGGGGGGTCTCGGTCTTAGGGCTCAGGGCTGGGTAGGGGTCGGTGTTAGGGTTGTGGTCCTGGGGGCTGCGGGGGGGTCTCGGTCTTAGGGTTCAGGGCTAGGGAGGGGTCGTTAGTAGGGTGTTGGGCTTGGGGGTGGGGGCTGTGGGGGGTGTCGGTCTTAGGGCTCAGGGCTGGGGAGGGGTTGGTGTTAGAGTTTGGGGCCTGGGGGGGCTGCGGGGGTCTTGGTCTTAGGGCTCAGGGCTGGGAAGGGGTTCGGTGTTAGGGTTTTGGGGCCTGGGGGGGCTGCGGGGGGTGTTGGTCTTAGGGCTCAGGGCTGGGTAGGGGGTCGGTGATAGGGTTTAGGGCCTGGGGGGGGCTATGGCGGGTCTCGGTACTAGGGCTTAGGGCTGGGGTAGGGTTGGGTGTAGGGCTCTGGGTGGGCCCGGTAGTCGGCCTTAGGGCTCAGGGCAGTTAGACGTAGGGTTGGGGTAGGGTCGGTTGTAGGGTTTGTGGCTAGGGGGAGGCTGCGGGGGGTCTCGGTCTTAGGGCTCAGGGCTGGGTAGGGGTCGGTGTTAGGGTTGTGGTCCTGGGGGCTGCGGGGGGGTCTCGGTCTTAGGGTTCAGGGCTAGGGAGGGGTCGTTAGTAGGGTGTTGGGCTTGGGGGTGGGGGCTGTGGGGGGTCTCGGTCTTAGGGCTCAGGGCTGGGGAGGGGTTGGTGTTAGAGTTTGGGGCCTGGGGGGGCTGCGGGGGTCTTGGTCTTAGGGCTCAGGGCTGGGAAGGGGTTCGGTGTTAGGGTTTTGGGGCCTGGGGGGGCTGCGGGGGGTGTTGGTCTTAGGGCTCAGGGCTGGGTAGGGGGTCGGTGATAGGGTTTAGGGCCTGGGGGGGGCTATGGTGGGTCTCGGTACTAGGGCTTAGGGCTGGGGTAGGGTTGGGTGTAGGGCTCTGGGTGGGCCCGGTAGTCGGCCTTAGGGCTCAGGGCAGTTAGACGTAGGGTTGGGGTAGGGTCGGTTGTAGGGTTTGTGGCTAGGGGGAGGCTGCGGGGGGTCTCGGTCTTAGGGCTCAGGGCTGGGTAGGGGTCGGTGTTAGGGTTGTGGTCCTGGGGGCTGCGGGGGGGTCTCGGTCTTAGGGTTCAGGGCTAGGGAGGGGTCGTTAGTAGGGTGTTGGGCTTGGGGGTGGGGGCTGTGGGGGGTCTCGGTCTTAGGGCTCAGGGCTGGGGAGGGGTTGGTGTTAGAGTTTGGGGCCTGGGGGGGCTGCGGGGGTCTTGGTCTTAGGGCTCAGGGCTGGGAAGGGGTTCGGTGTTAGGGTTTTGGGGCCTGGGGGGGCTGCGGGGGGTGTTGGTCTTAGGGCTCAGGGCTGGGTAGGGGGTCGGTGATAGGGTTTAGGGCCTGGGGGGGGCTATGGTGGGTCTCGGTACTAGGGCTTAGGGCTGGGGTAGGGTTGGGTGTAGGGCTCTGGGTGGGCCCGGTAGTCGGCCTTAGGGCTCAGGGCAGTTAGACGTAGGGTTGGGGTAGGGTCGGTTGTAGGGTTTGTGGCTAGGGGGAGGCTGCGGGGGGTCTCGGTCTTAGGGCTCAGGGCTGGGTAGGGGTCGGTGTTAGGGTTGTGGTCCTGGGGGCTGCGGGGGGGTCTCGGTCTTAGGGTTCAGGGCTAGGGAGGGGTCGTTAGTAGGGTGTTGGGCTTGGGGGTGGGGGCTGTGGGGGGTGTCGGTCTTAGGGCTCAGGGCTGGGTAGGGGTCGGTGTTAGGGTTTAGGGCCTGGGGGGGGCTATGGTGGGTCTCGGTACTAGGGCTTAGGGCTGGGGTAGGGTTGGGTGTAGGGCTCTGGGTGGGCCCGGTAGTCGGCCTTAGGGCTCAGGGCAGTTAGACGTAGGGTTGGGGTAGGGTCGGTTGTAGGGTTTGTGGCTAGGGGGAGGCTGCGGGGGGTCTCGGTCTTAGGGCTCAGGGCTGGGTAGGGGTCGGTGTTAGGGTTGTGGTCCTGGGGGCTGCGGGGGGGTCTCGGTCTTAGGGTTCAGGGCTGGGGAGGGGTCGTTAGTAGGGTTTTGGGCTTGCGGGGGGGGCTGTGGGGGGTCTCGGTCTTAGGGCTCAGGGCTGGGGAGGGGTTGGTGTTAGAGTTTGGGGCCTGGGGGGGCTGCGGGGGTCTCGGTCTTAGGGCTCAGGGCTGGGAAGGGGTTCGGTGTTAGGGTTTTGGGGCCTGGGGGGGCTGCGGGGGGTGTCGGTCTTAGGGCTCAGGGCTGGGTAGGGGTCAGTGTTAGGGTTTAGGGCCAGGGGGGGGCTATGGCGGGTCTCGGTACTAGGGCTTAGGGCTGGGGTAGGGTTGGGTGTAGGGCTCTGGGTGTTGGGTGGGTGGGCCCGGTAGTCGGCCTTAGGGCTCAGGGCAGTTAGACGTAGGGTTGGGGTAGGGTCGGTTGTAGGGTTTGTGGCTAGGGGGAGGCTGCGGGGGGTCTCGGTCTTAGGGCTCAGGGCTGGGTAGGGGTCGGTGTTAGGGTTGTGGTCCTGGGGGCTGCGGGGGGGTCTCGGTCTTAGGGTTCAGGGCTGGGGAGGGGTCGTTAGTAGGGTTTTGGGCTTGCGGGGGGGGCTGTGGGGGGTCTCGGTCTTAGGGCTCAGGGCTGGGGAGGGGTTGGTGTTAGAGTTTGGGGCCTGGGGGGGCTGCGGGGGTCTCGGTCTTAGGGCTCAGGGCTGGGAAGGGGTTCGGTGTTAGGGTTTTGGGGCCTGGGGGGGCTGCGGGGGGTGTTGGTCTTAGGGCTCAGGGCTGGGTAGGGGGTCGGTGATAGGGTTTAGGGCCTGGGGGGGGCTATGGTGGGTCTCGGTACTAGGGCTTAGGGCTGGGGTAGGGTTGGGTGTAGGGCTCTGGGTGGGCCCGGTAGTCGGCCTTAGGGCTCAGGGCAGTTAGACGTAGGGTTGGGGTAGGGTCGGTTGTAGGGTTTGTGGCTAGGGGGAGGCTGCGGGGGGTCTCGGTCTTAGGGCTCAGGGCTGGGTAGGGGTCGGTGTTAGGGTTGTGGTCCTGGGGGCTGCGGGGGGGTCTCGGTCTTAGGGTTCAGGGCTAGGGAGGGGTCGTTAGTAGGGTGTTGGGCTTGCGGGGGGGGCTGTGGGGGGTCTCGGTCTTAGGGCTCAGGGCTGGGGAGGGGTTGGTGTTAGAGTTTGGGGCCTGGGGGGGCTGCGGGGGGTGTCGGTCTTAGGGCTCAGGGCTGGGTAGGGGTCAGTGTTAGGGTTTAGGGCCAGGGGGGGGGCTATGGCGGGTCTCGGTACTAGGGCTTAGGGCTGGGGTAGGGTTGGGTGTAGGGCTCTGGGTGTTGGGTGGGTGGGCCCGGTAGTCGGCCTTAGGGCTCAGGGCAGTTAGACGTAGGGTTGGGGTAGGGTCGGTTGTAGGGTTTGTGGCTAGGGGGAGGCTGCGGGGGGTCTCGGTCTTAGGGCTCAGGGCTGGGTAGGGGTCGGTGTTAGGGTTGTGGTCCTGGGGGCTGCGGGGGGGTCTCGGTCTTAGGGTTCAGGGCTAGGGAGGGGTCGTTAGTAGGGTGTTGGGCTTGGGGGTGGGGGCTGTGGGGGGTGTCGGTCTTAGGGCTCAGGGCTGGGTAGGGGTCGGTGTTAGGGTTTAGGGCCTGGGGGGGGCTATGGTGGGTCTCGGTACTAGGGCTTAGGGCTGGGGTAGGGTTGGGTGTAGGGCTCTGGGTGGGCCCGGTAGTCGGCCTTAGGGCTCAGGGCAGTTAGACGTAGGGTTGGGGTAGGGTCGGTTGTAGGGTTTGTGGCTAGGGGGAGGCTGCGGGGGGTCTCGGTCTTAGGGCTCAGGGCTGGGTAGGGGTCGGTGTTAGGGTTGTGGTCCTGGGGGCTGCGGGGGGGTCTCGGTCTTAGGGTTCAGGGCTAGGGAGGGGTCGTTAGTAGGGTGTTGGGCTTGGGGGTGGGGGCTGTGGGGGGTCTCGGTCTTAGGGCTCAGGGCTGGGGAGGGGTTGGTGTTAGAGTTTGGGGCCTGGGGGGGCTGCGGGGGTCTTGGTCTTAGGGCTCAGGGCTGGGAAGGGGTTCGGTGTTAGGGTTTTGGGGCCTGGGGGGGCTGCGGGGGGTGTTGGTCTTAGGGCTCAGGGCTGGGTAGGGGGTCGGTGATAGGGTTTAGGGCCTGGGGGGGGCTATGGTGGGTCTCGGTACTAGGGCTTAGGGCTGGGGTAGGGTTGGGTGTAGGGCTCTGGGTGGGCCCGGTAGTCGGCCTTAGGGCTCAGGGCAGTTAGACGTAGGGTTGGGGTAGGGTCGGTTGTAGGGTTTGTGGCTAGGGGGAGGCTGCGGGGGGTCTCGGTCTTAGGGCTCAGGGCTGGGTAGGGGTCGGTGTTAGGGTTGTGGTCCTGGGGGCTGCGGGGGGGTCTCGGTCTTAGGGTTCAGGGCTAGGGAGGGGTCGTTAGTAGGGTGTTGGGCTTGGGGGTGGGGGCTGTGGGGGGTGTCGGTCTTAGGGCTCAGGGCTGGGGAGGGGTTGGTGTTAGAGTTTGGGGCCTGGGGGGGCTGCGGGGGTCTTGGTCTTAGGGCTCAGGGCTGGGAAGGGGTTCGGTGTTAGGGTTTTGGGGCCTGGGGGGGCTGCGGGGGGTGTTGGTCTTAGGGCTCAGGGCTGGGTAGGGGGTCGGTGATAGGGTTTAGGGCCTGGGGGGGGCTATGGTGGGTCTCGGTACTAGGGCTTAGGGCTGGGGTAGGGTTGGGTGTAGGGCTCTGGGTGGGCCCGGTAGTCGGCCTTAGGGCTCAGGGCAGTTAGACGTAGGGTTGGGGTAGGGTCGGTTGTAGGGTTTGTGGCTAGGGGGAGGCTGCGGGGGGTCTCGGTCTTAGGGCTCAGGGCTGGGTAGGGGTCGGTGTTAGGGTTGTGGTCCTGGGGGCTGCGGGGGGGTCTCGGTCTTAGGGTTCAGGGCTAGGGAGGGGTCGTTAGTAGGGTGTTGGGCTTGGGGGTGGGGGCTGTGGGGGGTGTCGGTCTTAGGGCTCAGGGCTGGGGAGGGGTTGGTGTTAGAGTTTGGGGCCTGGGGGGGCTGCGGGGGTCTTGGTCTTAGGGCTCAGGGCTGGGAAGGGGTTCGGTGTTAGGGTTTTGGGGCCTGGGGGGGCTGCGGGGGGTGTTGGTCTTAGGGCTCAGGGCTGGGTAGGGGGTCGGTGATAGGGTTTAGGGCCTGGGGGGGGCTATGGTGGGTCTCGGTACTAGGGCTTAGGGCTGGGGTAGGGTTGGGTGTAGGGCTCTGGGTGGGCCCGGTAGTCGGCCTTAGGGCTCAGGGCAGTTAGACGTAGGGTTGGGGTAGGGTCGGTTGTAGGGTTTGTGGCTAGGGGGAGGCTGCGGGGGGTCTCGGTCTTAGGGCTCAGGGCTGGGTAGGGGTCGGTGTTAGGGTTGTGGTCCTGGGGGCTGCGGGGGGGTCTCGGTCTTAGGGTTCAGGGCTAGGGAGGGGTCGTTAGTAGGGTGTTGGGCTTGGGGGTGGGGGCTGTGGGGGGTGTCGGTCTTAGGGCTCAGGGCTGGGTAGGGGTCGGTGTTAGGGTTTAGGGCCTGGGGGGGGCTATGGTGGGTCTCGGTACTAGGGCTTAGGGCTGGGGTAGGGTTGGGTGTAGGGCTCTGGGTGGGCCCGGTAGTCGGCCTTAGGGCTCAGGGCAGTTAGACGTAGGGTTGGGGTAGGGTCGGTTGTAGGGTTTGTGGCTAGGGGGAGGCTGCGGGGGGTCTCGGTCTTAGGGCTCAGGGCTGGGTAGGGGTCGGTGTTAGGGTTGTGGTCCTGGGGGCTGCGGGGGGGTCTCGGTCTTAGGGTTCAGGGCTGGGGAGGGGTCGTTAGTAGGGTTTTGGGCTTGCGGGGGGGGCTGTGGGGGGTCTCGGTCTTAGGGCTCAGGGCTGGGGAGGGGTTGGTGTTAGAGTTTGGGGCCTGGGGGGGCTGCGGGGGTCTCGGTCTTAGGGCTCAGGGCTGGGAAGGGGTTCGGTGTTAGGGTTTTGGGGCCTGGGGGGGCTGCGGGGGGTGTTGGTCTTAGGGCTCAGGGCTGGGTAGGGGGTCGGTGATAGGGTTTAGGGCCTGGGGGGGGCTATGGTGGGTCTCGGTACTAGGGCTTAGGGCTGGGGTAGGGTTGGGTGTAGGGCTCTGGGTGTTGGGTGGGTGGGCCCGGTAGTCGGCCTTAGGGCTCAGGGCAGTTAGACGTAGGGTTGGGGTAGGGTCGGTTGTAGGGTTTGTGGCTAGGGGGAGGCTGCGGGGGGTCTCGGTCTTAGGGCTCAGGGCTGGGTAGGGGTCGGTGTTAGGGTTGTGGTCCTGGGGGCTGCGGGGGGGTCTCGGTCTTAGGGTTCAGGGCTGGGGAGGGGTCGTTAGTAGGGTTTTGGGCTTGCGGGGGGGGCTGTGGGGGGTCTCGGTCTTAGGGCTCAGGGCTGGGGAGGGGTTGGTGTTAGAGTTTGGGGCCTGGGGGGGCTGCGGGGGTCTCGGTCTTAGGGCTCAGGGCTGGGAAGGGGTTCGGTGTTAGGGTTTTGGGGCCTGGGGGGGCTGCGGGGGGTGTTGGTCTTAGGGCTCAGGGCTGGGTAGGGGGTCGGTGATAGGGTTTAGGGCCTGGGGGGGGCTATGGTGGGTCTCGGTACTAGGGCTTAGGGCTGGGGTAGGGTTGGGTGTAGGGCTCTGGGTGGGCCCGGTAGTCGGCCTTAGGGCTCAGGGCAGTTAGACGTAGGGTTGGGGTAGGGTCGGTTGTAGGGTTTGTGGCTAGGGGGAGGCTGCGGGGGGTCTCGGTCTTAGGGCTCAGGGCTGGGTAGGGGTCGGTGTTAGGGTTGTGGTCCTGGGGGCTGCGGGGGGGTCTCGGTCTTAGGGTTCAGGGCTAGGGAGGGGTCGTTAGTAGGGTGTTGGGCTTGCGGGGGGGGCTGTGGGGGGTCTCGGTCTTAGGGCTCAGGGCTGGGGAGGGGTTGGTGTTAGAGTTTGGGGCCTGGGGGGGCTGCGGGGGGTGTCGGTCTTAGGGCTCAGGGCTGGGTAGGGGTCAGTGTTAGGGTTTAGGGCCAGGGGGGGGGCTATGGCGGGTCTCGGTACTAGGGCTTAGGGCTGGGGTAGGGTTGGGTGTAGGGCTCTGGGTGTTGGGTGGGTGGGCCCGGTAGTCGGCCTTAGGGCTCAGGGCAGTTAGACGTAGGGTTGGGGTAGGGTCGGTTGTAGGGTTTGTGGCTAGGGGGAGGCTGCGGGGGGTCTCGGTCTTAGGGCTCAGGGCTGGGTAGGGGTCGGTGTTAGGGTTGTGGTCCTGGGGGCTGCGGGGGGGTCTCGGTCTTAGGGTTCAGGGCTAGGGAGGGGTCGTTAGTAGGGTGTTGGGCTTGGGGGTGGGGGCTGTGGGGGGTGTCGGTCTTAGGGCTCAGGGCTGGGTAGGGGTCGGTGTTAGGGTTTAGGGCCTGGGGGGGGCTATGGTGGGTCTCGGTACTAGGGCTTAGGGCTGGGGTAGGGTTGGGTGTAGGGCTCTGGGTGGGCCCGGTAGTCGGCCTTAGGGCTCAGGGCAGTTAGACGTAGGGTTGGGGTAGGGTCGGTTGTAGGGTTTGTGGCTAGGGGGAGGCTGCGGGGGGTCTCGGTCTTAGGGCTCAGGGCTGGGTAGGGGTCGGTGTTAGGGTTGTGGTCCTGGGGGCTGCGGGGGGGTCTCGGTCTTAGGGTTCAGGGCTAGGGAGGGGTCGTTAGTAGGGTGTTGGGCTTGGGGGTGGGGGCTGTGGGGGGTCTCGGTCTTAGGGCTCAGGGCTGGGGAGGGGTTGGTGTTAGAGTTTGGGGCCTGGGGGGGCTGCGGGGGTCTTGGTCTTAGGGCTCAGGGCTGGGAAGGGGTTCGGTGTTAGGGTTTTGGGGCCTGGGGGGGCTGCGGGGGGTGTTGGTCTTAGGGCTCAGGGCTGGGTAGGGGGTCGGTGATAGGGTTTAGGGCCTGGGGGGGGCTATGGTGGGTCTCGGTACTAGGGCTTAGGGCTGGGGTAGGGTTGGGTGTAGGGCTCTGGGTGGGCCCGGTAGTCGGCCTTAGGGCTCAGGGCAGTTAGACGTAGGGTTGGGGTAGGGTCGGTTGTAGGGTTTGTGGCTAGGGGGAGGCTGCGGGGGGTCTCGGTCTTAGGGCTCAGGGCTGGGTAGGGGTCGGTGTTAGGGTTGTGGTCCTGGGGGCTGCGGGGGGGTCTCGGTCTTAGGGTTCAGGGCTAGGGAGGGGTCGTTAGTAGGGTGTTGGGCTTGGGGGTGGGGGCTGTGGGGGGTGTCGGTCTTAGGGCTCAGGGCTGGGTAGGGGTCGGTGTTAGGGTTTAGGGCCTGGGGGGGGCTATGGTGGGTCTCGGTACTAGGGCTTAGGGCTGGGGTAGGGTTGGGTGTAGGGCTCTGGGTGGGCCCGGTAGTCGGCCTTAGGGCTCAGGGCAGTTAGACGTAGGGTTGGGGTAGGGTCGGTTGTAGGGTTTGTGGCTAGGGGGAGGCTGCGGGGGGTCTCGGTCTTAGGGCTCAGGGCTGGGTAGGGGTCGGTGTTAGGGTTGTGGTCCTGGGGGCTGCGGGGGGGTCTCGGTCTTAGGGTTCAGGGCTGGGGAGGGGTCGTTAGTAGGGTTTTGGGCTTGCGGGGGGGGCTGTGGGGGGTCTCGGTCTTAGGGCTCAGGGCTGGGGAGGGGTTGGTGTTAGAGTTTGGGGCCTGGGGGGGCTGCGGGGGTCTCGGTCTTAGGGCTCAGGGCTGGGAAGGGGTTCGGTGTTAGGGTTTTGGGGCCTGGGGGGGCTGCGGGGGGTGTCGGTCTTAGGGCTCAGGGCTGGGTAGGGGTCAGTGTTAGGGTTTAGGGCCAGGGGGGGGGCTATGGCGGGTCTCGGTACTAGGGCTTAGGGCTGGGGTAGGGTTGGGTGTAGGGCTCTGGGTGTTGGGTGGGTGGGCCCGGTAGTCGGCCTTAGGGCTCAGGGCAGTTAGACGTAGGGTTGGGGTAGGGTCGGTTGTAGGGTTTGTGGCTAGGGGGAGGCTGCGGGGGGTCTCGGTCTTAGGGCTCAGGGCTGGGTAGGGGTCGGTGTTAGGGTTGTGGTCCTGGGGGCTGCGGGGGGGTCTCGGTCTTAGGGTTCAGGGCTGGGGAGGGGTCGTTAGTAGGGTTTTGGGCTTGCGGGGGGGGCTGTGGGGGGTCTCGGTCTTAGGGCTCAGGGCTGGGGAGGGGTTGGTGTTAGAGTTTGGGGCCTGGGGGGGCTGCGGGGGTCTCGGTCTTAGGGCTCAGGGCTGGGAAGGGGTTCGGTGTTAGGGTTTTGGGGCCTGGGGGGGCTGCGGGGGGTGTTGGTCTTAGGGCTCAGGGCTGGGTAGGGGGTCGGTGATAGGGTTTAGGGCCTGGGGGGGGCTATGGTGGGTCTCGGTACTAGGGCTTAGGGCTGGGGTAGGGTTGGGTGTAGGGCTCTGGGTGTTGGGTGGGTGGGCCCGGTAGTCGGCCTTAGGGCTCAGGGCAGTTAGACGTAGGGTTGGGGTAGGGTCGGTTGTAGGGTTTGTGGCTAGGGGGAGGCTGCGGGGGGTCTCGGTCTTAGGGCTCAGGGCTGGGTAGGGGTCGGTGTTAGGGTTGTGGTCCTGGGGGCTGCGGGGGGGTCTCGGTCTTAGGGTTCAGGGCTGGGGAGGGGTCGTTAGTAGGGTTTTGGGCTTGCGGGGGGGGCTGTGGGGGGTCTCGGTCTTAGGGCTCAGGGCTGGGGAGGGGTTGGTGTTAGGGTTGTGGTCCTGGGGGCTGCGGGGGGGTCTCGGTCTTAGGGTTCAGGGCTGGGGAGGGGTCGTTAGTAGGGTGTTGGGCTTGGGGGTGGGGGCTGTGGGGGGTGTCGGTCTTAGGGCTCAGGGCTGGGTAGGGGTCGGTGTTAGGGTTTAGGGCCTGGGGGGGGCTATGGTGGGTCTCGGTACTAGGGCTTAGGGCTGGGGTAGGGTTGGGTGTAGGGCTCTGGGTGTTGGGTGGGTGGGCCCGGTAGTCGGCCTTAGGGCTCAGGGCAGTTAGACGTAGGGTTGGGGTAGGGTCGGTTGTAGGGTTTGTGGCTAGGGGGAGGCTGCGGGGGGTCTCGGTCTTAGGGCTCAGGGCTGGGTAGGGGTCGGTGTTAGGGTTGTGGTCCTGGGGGCTGCGGGGGGGTCTCGGTCTTAGGGTTCAGGGCTGGGGAGGGGTCGTTAGTAGGGTTTTGGGCTTGCGGGGGGGGCTGTGGGGGGTGTCGGTCTTAGGGCTCAGGGCTGGGGAGGGGTTGGTGTTAGAGTTTGGGGCCTGGGGGGGCTGCGGGGGTCTTGGTCTTAGGGCTCAGGGCTGGGAAGGGGTTCGGTGTTAGGGTTTTGGGGCCTGGGGGGGCTGCGGGGGGTGTTGGTCTTAGGGCTCAGGGCTGGGTAGGGGGTCGGTGATAGGGTTTAGGGCCTGGGGGGGGCTATGGTGGGTCTCGGTACTAGGGCTTAGGGCTGGGGTAGGGTTGGGTGTAGGGCTCTGGGTGGGCCCGGTAGTCGGCCTTAGGGCTCAGGGCAGTTAGACGTAGGGTTGGGGTAGGGTCGGTTGTAGGGTTTGTGGCTAGGGGGAGGCTGCGGGGGGTCTCGGTCTTAGGGCTCAGGGCTGGGTAGGGGTCGGTGTTAGGGTTGTGGTCCTGGGGGCTGCGGGGGGGTCTCGGTCTTAGGGTTCAGGGCTAGGGAGGGGTCGTTAGTAGGGTGTTGGGCTTGGGGGTGGGGGCTGTGGGGGGTGTCGGTCTTAGGGCTCAGGGCTGGGGAGGGGTTGGTGTTAGAGTTTGGGGCCTGGGGGGGCTGCGGGGGTCTCGGTCTTAGGGCTCAGGGCTGGGAAGGGGTTCGGTGTTAGGGTTTTGGGGCCTGGGGGGGCTGCGGGGGGTGTTGGTCTTAGGGCTCAGGGCTGGGTAGGGGGTCGGTGATAGGGTTTAGGGCCTGGGGGGGGCTATGGTGGGTCTCGGTACTAGGGCTTAGGGCTGGGGTAGGGTTGGGTGTAGGGCTCTGGGTGGGCCCGGTAGTCGGCCTTAGGGCTCAGGGCAGTTAGACGTAGGGTTGGGGTAGGGTCGGTTGTAGGGTTTGTGGCTAGGGGGAGGCTGCGGGGGGTCTCGGTCTTAGGGCTCAGGGCTGGGTAGGGGTCGGTGTTAGGGTTGTGGTCCTGGGGGCTGCGGGGGGGTCTCGGTCTTAGGGTTCAGGGCTAGGGAGGGGTCGTTAGTAGGGTGTTGGGCTTGGGGGTGGGGGCTGTGGGGGGTGTCGGTCTTAGGGCTCAGGGCTGGGGAGGGGTTGGTGTTAGAGTTTGGGGCCTGGGGGGGCTGCGGGGGTCTTGGTCTTAGGGCTCAGGGCTGGGAAGGGGTTCGGTGTTAGGGTTTTGGGGCCTGGGGGGGCTGCGGGGGGTGTTGGTCTTAGGGCTCAGGGCTGGGTAGGGGGTCGGTGATAGGGTTTAGGGCCTGGGGGGGGCTATGGTGGGTCTCGGTACTAGGGCTTAGGGCTGGGGTAGGGTTGGGTGTAGGGCTCTGGGTGTTGGGTGGGTGGGCCCGGTAGTCGGCCTTAGGGCTCAGGGCAGTTAGACGTAGGGTTGGGGTAGGGTCGGTTGTAGGGTTTGTGGCTAGGGGGAGGCTGCGGGGGGTCTCGGTCTTAGGGCTCAGGGCTGGGTAGGGGTCGGTGTTAGGGTTGTGGTCCTGGGGGCTGCGGGGGGGTCTCGGTCTTAGGGTTCAGGGCTAGGGAGGGGTCGTTAGTAGGGTGTTGGGCTTGCGGGGGGGGCTGTGGGGGGTCTCGGTCTTAGGGCTCAGGGCTGGGGAGGGGTTGGTGTTAGAGTTTGGGGCCTGGGGGGGCTGCGGGGGGTGTCGGTCTTAGGGCTCAGGGCTGGGTAGGGGTCAGTGTTAGGGTTTAGGGCCAGGGGGGGGGCTATGGCGGGTCTCGGTACTAGGGCTTAGGGCTGGGGTAGGGTTGGGTGTAGGGCTCTGGGTGTTGGGTGGGTGGGCCCGGTAGTCGGCCTTAGGGCTCAGGGCAGTTAGACGTAGGGTTGGGGTAGGGTCGGTTGTAGGGTTTGTGGCTAGGGGGAGGCTGCGGGGGGTCTCGGTCTTAGGGCTCAGGGCTGGGTAGGGGTCGGTGTTAGGGTTGTGGTCCTGGGGGCTGCGGGGGGGTCTCGGTCTTAGGGTTCAGGGCTAGGGAGGGGTCGTTAGTAGGGTGTTGGGCTTGGGGGTGGGGGCTGTGGGGGGTGTCGGTCTTAGGGCTCAGGGCTGGGTAGGGGTCGGTGTTAGGGTTTAGGGCCTGGGGGGGGCTATGGTGGGTCTCGGTACTAGGGCTTAGGGCTGGGGTAGGGTTGGGTGTAGGGCTCTGGGTGGGCCCGGTAGTCGGCCTTAGGGCTCAGGGCAGTTAGACGTAGGGTTGGGGTAGGGTCGGTTGTAGGGTTTGTGGCTAGGGGGAGGCTGCGGGGGGTCTCGGTCTTAGGGCTCAGGGCTGGGTAGGGGTCGGTGTTAGGGTTGTGGTCCTGGGGGCTGCGGGGGGGTCTCGGTCTTAGGGTTCAGGGCTAGGGAGGGGTCGTTAGTAGGGTGTTGGGCTTGGGGGTGGGGGCTGTGGGGGGTCTCGGTCTTAGGGCTCAGGGCTGGGGAGGGGTTGGTGTTAGAGTTTGGGGCCTGGGGGGGCTGCGGGGGTCTTGGTCTTAGGGCTCAGGGCTGGGAAGGGGTTCGGTGTTAGGGTTTTGGGGCCTGGGGGGGCTGCGGGGGGTGTTGGTCTTAGGGCTCAGGGCTGGGTAGGGGGTCGGTGATAGGGTTTAGGGCCTGGGGGGGGCTATGGTGGGTCTCGGTACTAGGGCTTAGGGCTGGGGTAGGGTTGGGTGTAGGGCTCTGGGTGGGCCCGGTAGTCGGCCTTAGGGCTCAGGGCAGTTAGACGTAGGGTTGGGGTAGGGTCGGTTGTAGGGTTTGTGGCTAGGGGGAGGCTGCGGGGGGTCTCGGTCTTAGGGCTCAGGGCTGGGTAGGGGTCGGTGTTAGGGTTGTGGTCCTGGGGGCTGCGGGGGGGTCTCGGTCTTAGGGTTCAGGGCTAGGGAGGGGTCGTTAGTAGGGTGTTGGGCTTGGGGGTGGGGGCTGTGGGGGGTGTCGGTCTTAGGGCTCAGGGCTGGGGAGGGGTTGGTGTTAGAGTTTGGGGCCTGGGGGGGCTGCGGGGGTCTTGGTCTTAGGGCTCAGGGCTGGGAAGGGGTTCGGTGTTAGGGTTTTGGGGCCTGGGGGGGCTGCGGGGGGTGTTGGTCTTAGGGCTCAGGGCTGGGTAGGGGGTCGGTGATAGGGTTTAGGGCCTGGGGGGGGCTATGGCGGGTCTCGGTCTTAGGGCTCAGGGCTGGAAAGGGGTTCGGTGTTAGGGTTTTGGGGCCTGGGGGGGCTGCGGGGGGTGTCGGTCTTAGGGCTCAGGGCTGGGTAGGGGGTCGGTGATAGGGTTTAGGGCCTGGGGGGGGCTATGGCGGGTCTCGGTACTAGGGCTTAGGGCTGGGGTAGGGTTGGGTGTAGGGCTCTGGGTGTTGGGTGGGTGGGCCCGGTAGTCGGCCTTAGGGCTCAGGGCAGTTAGACGTAGGGTTGGGGTAGGGTCGGTTGTAGGGTTTGTGGCTAGGGGGAGGCTGCGGGGGGTCTCGGTCTTAGGGCTCAGGGCTGGGTAGGGGTCGGTGTTAGGGTTGTGGTCCTGGGGGCTGCGGGGGGGTCTCGGTCTTAGGGTTCAGGGCTAGGGAGGGGTCGTTAGTAGGGTGTTGGGCTTGGGGGTGGGGGCTGTGGGGGGTGTCGGTCTTAGGGCTCAGGGCTGGGGAGGGGTTGGTGTTAGAGTTTGGGGCCTGGGGGGGCTGCGGGGGTCTTGGTCTTAGGGCTCAGGGCTGGGAAGGGGTTCGGTGTTAGGGTTTTGGGGCCTGGGGGGGCTGCGGGGGGTGTTGGTCTTAGGGCTCAGGGCTGGGTAGGGGGTCGGTGATAGGGTTTAGGGCCTGGGGGGGGCTATGGTGGGTCTCGGTACTAGGGCTTAGGGCTGGGGTAGGGTTGGGTGTAGGGCTCTGGGTGGGCCCGGTAGTCGGCCTTAGGGCTCAGGGCAGTTAGACGTAGGGTTGGGGTAGGGTCGGTTGTAGGGTTTGTGGCTAGGGGGAGGCTGCGGGGGGTCTCGGTCTTAGGGCTCAGGGCTGGGTAGGGGTCGGTGTTAGGGTTGTGGTCCTGGGGGCTGCGGGGGGGTCTCGGTCTTAGGGTTCAGGGCTAGGGAGGGGTCGTTAGTAGGGTGTTGGGCTTGGGGGTGGGGGCTGTGGGGGGTGTCGGTCTTAGGGCTCAGGGCTGGGTAGGGGTCGGTGTTAGGGTTTAGGGCCTGGGGGGGCTATGGTGGGTCTCGGTACTAGGGCTTAGGGCTGGGGTAGGGTTGGGTGTAGGGCTCTGGGTGTTGGGTGGGTGGGCCCGGTAGTCGGCCTTAGGGCTCAGGGCAGTTAGACGTAGGGTTGGGGTAGGGTCGGTTGTAGGGTTTGTGGCTAGGGGGAGGCTGCGGGGGGTCTCGGTCTTAGGGCTCAGGGCTGGGTAGGGGTCGGTGTTAGGGTTGTGGTCCTGGGGGCTGCGGGGGGGTCTCGGTCTTAGGGTTCAGGGCTAGGGAGGGGTCGTTAGTAGGGTGTTGGGCTTGGGGGTGGGGGCTGTGGGGGGTCTCGGTCTTAGGGCTCAGGGCTGGGGAGGGGTTGGTGTTAGAGTTTGGGGCCTGGGGGGGCTGCGGGGGTCTTGGTCTTAGGGCTCAGGGCTGGGAAGGGGTTCGGTGTTAGGGTTTTGGGGCCTGGGGGGGCTGCGGGGGGTGTTGGTCTTAGGGCTCAGGGCTGGGTAGGGGGTCGGTGATAGGGTTTAGGGCCTGGGGGGGGCTATGGTGGGTCTCGGTACTAGGGCTTAGGGCTGGGGTAGGGTTGGGTGTAGGGCTCTGGGTGTTGGGTGGGTGGGCCCGGTAGTCGGCCTTAGGGCTCAGGGCAGTTAGACGTAGGGTTGGGGTAGGGTCGGTTGTAGGGTTTGTGGCTAGGGGGAGGCTGCGGGGGGTCTCGGTCTTAGGGCTCAGGGCTGGGTAGGGGTCGGTGTTAGGGTTGTGGTCCTGGGGGCTGCGGGGGGGTCTCGGTCTTAGGGTTCAGGGCTAGGGAGGGGTCGTTAGTAGGGTGTTGGGCTTGCGGGGGGGGCTGTGGGGGGTCTCGGTCTTAGGGCTCAGGGCTGGGGAGGGGTTGGTGTTAGAGTTTGGGGCCTGGGGGGGCTGCGGGGGGTGTCGGTCTTAGGGCTCAGGGCTGGGTAGGGGTCAGTGTTAGGGTTTAGGGCCAGGGGGGGGGCTATGGCGGGTCTCGGTACTAGGGCTTAGGGCTGGGGTAGGGTTGGGTGTAGGGCTCTGGGTGTTGGGTGGGTGGGCCCGGTAGTCGGCCTTAGGGCTCAGGGCAGTTAGACGTAGGGTTGGGGTAGGGTCGGTTGTAGGGTTTGTGGCTAGGGGGAGGCTGCGGGGGGTCTCGGTCTTAGGGCTCAGGGCTGGGTAGGGGTCGGTGTTAGGGTTGTGGTCCTGGGGGCTGCGGGGGGGTCTCGGTCTTAGGGTTCAGGGCTGGGGAGGGGTCGTTAGTAGGGTTTTGGGCTTGCGGGGGGGGCTGTGGGGGGTCTCGGTCTTAGGGCTCAGGGCTGGGGAGGGGTTGGTGTTAGAGTTTGGGGCCTGGGGGGGCTGCGGGGGTCTCGGTCTTAGGGCTCAGGGCTGGGAAGGGGTTCGGTGTTAGGGTTTTGGGGCCTGGGGGGGCTGCGGGGGGTGTTGGTCTTAGGGCTCAGGGCTGGGTAGGGGGTCGGTGATAGGGTTTAGGGCCTGGGGGGGGCTATGGTGGGTCTCGGTACTAGGGCTTAGGGCTGGGGTAGGGTTGGGTGTAGGGCTCTGGGTGTTGGGTGGGTGGGCCCGGTAGTCGGCCTTAGGGCTCAGGGCAGTTAGACGTAGGGTTGGGGTAGGGTCGGTTGTAGGGTTTGTGGCTAGGGGGAGGCTGCGGGGGGTCTCGGTCTTAGGGCTCAGGGCTGGGTAGGGGTCGGTGTTAGGGTTGTGGTCCTGGGGGCTGCGGGGGGGTCTCGGTCTTAGGGTTCAGGGCTAGGGAGGGGTCGTTAGTAGGGTGTTGGGCTTGGGGGTGGGGGCTGTGGGGGGTGTCGGTCTTAGGGCTCAGGGCTGGGTAGGGGTCGGTGTTAGGGTTTAGGGCCTGGGGGGGCTATGGTGGGTCTCGGTACTAGGGCTTAGGGCTGGGGTAGGGTTGGGTGTAGGGCTCTGGGTGTTGGGTGGGTGGGCCCGGTAGTCGGCCTTAGGGCTCAGGGCAGTTAGACGTAGGGTTGGGGTAGGGTCGGTTGTAGGGTTTGTGGCTAGGGGGAGGCTGCGGGGGGTCTCGGTCTTAGGGCTCAGGGCTGGGTAGGGGTCGGTGTTAGGGTTGTGGTCCTGGGGGCTGCGGGGGGGTCTCGGTCTTAGGGTTCAGGGCTAGGGAGGGGTCGTTAGTAGGGTGTTGGGCTTGGGGGTGGGGGCTGTGGGGGGTCTCGGTCTTAGGGCTCAGGGCTGGGGAGGGGTTGGTGTTAGAGTTTGGGGCCTGGGGGGGCTGCGGGGGTCTTGGTCTTAGGGCTCAGGGCTGGGAAGGGGTTCGGTGTTAGGGTTTTGGGGCCTGGGGGGGCTGCGGGGGGTGTTGGTCTTAGGGCTCAGGGCTGGGTAGGGGGTCGGTGATAGGGTTTAGGGCCTGGGGGGGGCTATGGTGGGTCTCGGTACTAGGGCTTAGGGCTGGGGTAGGGTTGGGTGTAGGGCTCTGGGTGTTGGGTGGGTGGGCCCGGTAGTCGGCCTTAGGGCTCAGGGCAGTTAGACGTAGGGTTGGGGTAGGGTCGGTTGTAGGGTTTGTGGCTAGGGGGAGGCTGCGGGGGGTCTCGGTCTTAGGGCTCAGGGCTGGGTAGGGGTCGGTGTTAGGGTTGTGGTCCTGGGGGCTGCGGGGGGGTCTCGGTCTTAGGGTTCAGGGCTAGGGAGGGGTCGTTAGTAGGGTGTTGGGCTTGCGGGGGGGGCTGTGGGGGGTCTCGGTCTTAGGGCTCAGGGCTGGGGAGGGGTTGGTGTTAGAGTTTGGGGCCTGGGGGGGCTGCGGGGGGTGTCGGTCTTAGGGCTCAGGGCTGGGTAGGGGTCAGTGTTAGGGTTTAGGGCCGGGGGGGGGCTATGGCGGGTCTCGGTACTAGGGCTTAGGGCTGGGGTAGGGTTGGGTGTAGGGCTCTGGGTGTTGGGTGGGTGGGCCCGGTAGTCGGCCTTAGGGCTCAGGGCAGTTAGACGTAGGGTTGGGGTAGGGTCGGTTGTAGGGTTTGTGGCTAGGGGGAGGCTGCGGGGGGTCTCGGTCTTAGGGCTCAGGGCTGGGTAGGGGTCGGTGTTAGGGTTGTGGTCCTGGGGGCTGCGGGGGGGTCTCGGTCTTAGGGTTCAGGGCTGGGGAGGGGTCGTTAGTAGGGTTTTGGGCTTGCGGGGGGGGCTGTGGGGGGTCTCGGTCTTAGGGCTCAGGGCTGGGGAGGGGTTGGTGTTAGAGTTTGGGGCCTGGGGGGGCTGCGGGGGTCTCGGTCTTAGGGCTCAGGGCTGGGAAGGGGTTCGGTGTTAGGGTTTTGGGGCCTGGGGGGGCTGCGGGGGGTGTTGGTCTTAGGGCTCAGGGCTGGGTAGGGGGTCGGTGATAGGGTTTAGGGCCTGGGGGGGGCTATGGTGGGTCTCGGTACTAGGGCTTAGGGCTGGGGTAGGGTTGGGTGTAGGGCTCTGGGTGTTGGGTGGGTGGGCCCGGTAGTCGGCCTTAGGGCTCAGGGCAGTTAGACGTAGGGTTGGGGTAGGGTCGGTTGTAGGGTTTGTGGCTAGGGGGAGGCTGCGGGGGGTCTCGGTCTTAGGGCTCAGGGCTGGGTAGGGGTCGGTGTTAGGGTTGTGGTCCTGGGGGCTGCGGGGGGGTCTCGGTCTTAGGGTTCAGGGCTAGGGAGGGGTCGTTAGTAGGGTGTTGGGCTTGGGGGTGGGGGCTGTGGGGGGTGTCGGTCTTAGGGCTCAGGGCTGGGTAGGGGTCGGTGTTAGGGTTTAGGGCCTGGGGGGGCTATGGTGGGTCTCGGTACTAGGGCTTAGGGCTGGGGTAGGGTTGGGTGTAGGGCTCTGGGTGTTGGGTGGGTGGGCCCGGTAGTCGGCCTTAGGGCTCAGGGCAGTTAGACGTAGGGTTGGGGTAGGGTCGGTTGTAGGGTTTGTGGCTAGGGGGAGGCTGCGGGGGGTCTCGGTCTTAGGGCTCAGGGCTGGGTAGGGGTCGGTGTTAGGGTTGTGGTCCTGGGGGCTGCGGGGGGGTCTCGGTCTTAGGGTTCAGGGCTAGGGAGGGGTCGTTAGTAGGGTGTTGGGCTTGGGGGTGGGGGCTGTGGGGGGTCTCGGTCTTAGGGCTCAGGGCTGGGGAGGGGTTGGTGTTAGAGTTTGGGGCCTGGGGGGGCTGCGGGGGTCTTGGTCTTAGGGCTCAGGGCTGGGAAGGGGTTCGGTGTTAGGGTTTTGGGGCCTGGGGGGGCTGCGGGGGGTGTTGGTCTTAGGGCTCAGGGCTGGGTAGGGGGTCGGTGATAGGGTTTAGGGCCTGGGGGGGGCTATGGTGGGTCTCGGTACTAGGGCTTAGGGCTGGGGTAGGGTTGGGTGTAGGGCTCTGGGTGGGCCCGGTAGTCGGCCTTAGGGCTCAGGGCAGTTAGACGTAGGGTTGGGGTAGGGTCGGTTGTAGGGTTTGTGGCTAGGGGGAGGCTGCGGGGGGTCTCGGTCTTAGGGCTCAGGGCTGGGTAGGGGTCGGTGTTAGGGTTGTGGTCCTGGGGGCTGCGGGGGGGTCTCGGTCTTAGGGTTCAGGGCTAGGGAGGGGTCGTTAGTAGGGTGTTGGGCTTGGGGGTGGGGGCTGTGGGGGGTGTCGGTCTTAGGGCTCAGGGCTGGGGAGGGGTTGGTGTTAGAGTTTGGGGCCTGGGGGGGCTGCGGGGGTCTTGGTCTTAGGGCTCAGGGCTGGGAAGGGGTTCGGTGTTAGGGTTTTGGGGCCTGGGGGGGCTGCGGGGGGTGTTGGTCTTAGGGCTCAGGGCTGGGTAGGGGGTCGGTGATAGGGTTTAGGGCCTGGGGGGGGCTATGGTGGGTCTCGGTACTAGGGCTTAGGGCTGGGGTAGGGTTGGGTGTAGGGCTCTGGGTGGGCCCGGTAGTCGGCCTTAGGGCTCAGGGCAGTTAGACGTAGGGTTGGGGTAGGGTCGGTTGTAGGGTTTGTGGCTAGGGGGAGGCTGCGGGGGGTCTCGGTCTTAGGGCTCAGGGCTGGGTAGGGGTCGGTGTTAGGGTTGTGGTCCTGGGGGCTGCGGGGGGGTCTCGGTCTTAGGGTTCAGGGCTAGGGAGGGGTCGTTAGTAGGGTGTTGGGCTTGGGGGTGGGGGCTGTGGGGGGTGTCGGTCTTAGGGCTCAGGGCTGGGTAGGGGTCGGTGTTAGGGTTTAGGGCCTGGGGGGGCTATGGTGGGTCTCGGTACTAGGGCTTAGGGCTGGGGTAGGGTTGGGTGTAGGGCTCTGGGTGTTGGGTGGGTGGGCCCGGTAGTCGGCCTTAGGGCTCAGGGCAGTTAGACGTAGGGTTGGGGTAGGGTCGGTTGTAGGGTTTGTGGCTAGGGGGAGGCTGCGGGGGGTCTCGGTCTTAGGGCTCAGGGCTGGGTAGGGGTCGGTGTTAGGGTTGTGGTCCTGGGGGCTGCGGGGGGGTCTCGGTCTTAGGGTTCAGGGCTGGGGAGGGGTCGTTAGTAGGGTTTTGGGCTTGCGGGGGGGGCTGTGGGGGGTCTCGGTCTTAGGGCTCAGGGCTGGGGAGGGGTTGGTGTTAGAGTTTGGGGCCTGGGGGGGCTGCGGGGGTCTCGGTCTTAGGGCTCAGGGCTGGGAAGGGGTTCGGTGTTAGGGTTTTGGGGCCTGGGGGGGCTGCGGGGGGTGTTGGTCTTAGGGCTCAGGGCTGGGTAGGGGGTCGGTGATAGGGTTTAGGGCCTGGGGGGGGCTATGGCGGGTCTCGGTCTTAGGGCTCAGGGCTGGAAAGGGGTTCGGTGTTAGGGTTTTGGGGCCTGGGGGGGCTGCGGGGGGTGTCGGTCTTAGGGCTCAGGGCTGGGTAGGGGGTCGGTGATAGGGTTTAGGGCCTGGGGGGGGCTATGGTGGGTCTCGGTACTAGGGCTTAGGGCTGGGGTAGGGTTGGGTGTAGGGCTCTGGGTGTTGGGTGGGTGGGCCCGGTAGTCGGCCTTAGGGCTCAGGGCAGTTAGACGTAGGGTTGGGGTAGGGTCGGTTGTAGGGTTTGTGGCTAGGGGGAGGCTGCGGGGGGTCTCGGTCTTAGGGCTCAGGGCTGGGTAGGGGTCGGTGTTAGGGTTGTGGTCCTGGGGGCTGCGGGGGGGTCTCGGTCTTAGGGTTCAGGGCTGGGGAGGGGTCGTTAGTAGGGTTTTGGGCTTGCGGGGGGGGCTGTGGGGGGTCTCGGTCTTAGGGCTCAGGGCTGGGTAGGGGTCGGTGTTAGGGTTTAGGGCCTGGGGGGGCTATGGTGGGTCTCGGTACTAGGGCTTAGGGCTGGGGTAGGGTTGGGTGTAGGGCTCTGGGTGTTGGGTGGGTGGGCCCGGTAGTCGGCCTTAGGGCTCAGGGCAGTTAGACGTAGGGTTGGGGTAGGGTCGGTTGTAGGGTTTGTGGCTAGGGGGAGGCTGCGGGGGGTCTCGGTCTTAGGGCTCAGGGCTGGGTAGGGGTCGGTGTTAGGGTTGTGGTCCTGGGGGCTGCGGGGGGGTCTCGGTCTTAGGGTTCAGGGCTAGGGAGGGGTCGTTAGTAGGGTGTTGGGCTTGGGGGTGGGGGCTGTGGGGGGTGTCGGTCTTAGGGCTCAGGGCTGGGTAGGGGTCGGTGTTAGGGTTTAGGGCCTGGGGGGGGCTATGGTGGGTCTCGGTACTAGGGCTTAGGGCTGGGGTAGGGTTGGGTGTAGGGCTCTGGGTGGGCCCGGTAGTCGGCCTTAGGGCTCAGGGCAGTTAGACGTAGGGTTGGGGTAGGGTCGGTTGTAGGGTTTGTGGCTAGGGGGAGGCTGCGGGGGGTCTCGGTCTTAGGGCTCAGGGCTGGGTAGGGGTCGGTGTTAGGGTTGTGGTCCTGGGGGCTGCGGGGGGGTCTCGGTCTTAGGGTTCAGGGCTGGGGAGGGGTCGTTAGTAGGGTTTTGGGCTTGCGGGGGGGGCTGTGGGGGGTCTCGGTCTTAGGGCTCAGGGCTGGGGAGGGGTTGGTGTTAGAGTTTGGGGCCTGGGGGGGCTGCGGGGGTCTCGGTCTTAGGGCTCAGGGCTGGGAAGGGGTTCGGTGTTAGGGTTTTGGGGCCTGGGGGGGCTGCGGGGGGTGTTGGTCTTAGGGCTCAGGGCTGGGTAGGGGGTCGGTGATAGGGTTTAGGGCCTGGGGGGGGCTATGGTGGGTCTCGGTACTAGGGCTTAGGGCTGGGGTAGGGTTGGGTGTAGGGCTCTGGGTGGGCCCGGTAGTCGGCCTTAGGGCTCAGGGCAGTTAGACGTAGGGTTGGGGTAGGGTCGGTTGTAGGGTTTGTGGCTAGGGGGAGGCTGCGGGGGGTCTCGGTCTTAGGGCTCAGGGCTGGGTAGGGGTCGGTGTTAGGGTTGTGGTCCTGGGGGCTGCGGGGGGGTCTCGGTCTTAGGGTTCAGGGCTAGGGAGGGGTCGTTAGTAGGGTGTTGGGCTTGGGGGTGGGGGCTGTGGGGGGTGTCGGTCTTAGGGCTCAGGGCTGGGGAGGGGTTGGTGTTAGAGTTTGGGGCCTGGGGGGGCTGCGGGGGTCTTGGTCTTAGGGCTCAGGGCTGGGAAGGGGTTCGGTGTTAGGGTTTTGGGGCCTGGGGGGGCTGCGGGGGGTGTTGGTCTTAGGGCTCAGGGCTGGGTAGGGGGTCGGTGATAGGGTTTAGGGCCTGGGGGGGGCTATGGTGGGTCTCGGTACTAGGGCTTAGGGCTGGGGTAGGGTTGGGTGTAGGGCTCTGGGTGGGCCCGGTAGTCGGCCTTAGGGCTCAGGGCAGTTAGACGTAGGGTTGGGGTAGGGTCGGTTGTAGGGTTTGTGGCTAGGGGGAGGCTGCGGGGGGTCTCGGTCTTAGGGCTCAGGGCTGGGTAGGGGTCGGTGTTAGGGTTGTGGTCCTGGGGGCTGCGGGGGGGTCTCGGTCTTAGGGTTCAGGGCTAGGGAGGGGTCGTTAGTAGGGTGTTGGGCTTGGGGGTGGGGGCTGTGGGGGGTGTCGGTCTTAGGGCTCAGGGCTGGGTAGGGGTCGGTGTTAGGGTTTAGGGCCTGGGGGGGCTATGGTGGGTCTCGGTACTAGGGCTTAGGGCTGGGGTAGGGTTGGGTGTAGGGCTCTGGGTGTTGGGTGGGTGGGCCCGGTAGTCGGCCTTAGGGCTCAGGGCAGTTAGACGTAGGGTTGGGGTAGGGTCGGTTGTAGGGTTTGTGGCTAGGGGGAGGCTGCGGGGGGTCTCGGTCTTAGGGCTCAGGGCTGGGTAGGGGTCGGTGTTAGGGTTGTGGTCCTGGGGGCTGCGGGGGGGTCTCGGTCTTAGGGTTCAGGGCTGGGGAGGGGTCGTTAGTAGGGTTTTGGGCTTGCGGGGGGGGCTGTGGGGGGTCTCGGTCTTAGGGCTCAGGGCTGGGGAGGGGTTGGTGTTAGAGTTTGGGGCCTGGGGGGGCTGCGGGGGTCTCGGTCTTAGGGCTCAGGGCTGGGAAGGGGTTCGGTGTTAGGGTTTTGGGGCCTGGGGGGGCTGCGGGGGGTGTTGGTCTTAGGGCTCAGGGCTGGGTAGGGGGTCGGTGATAGGGTTTAGGGCCTGGGGGGGGCTATGGCGGGTCTCGGTCTTAGGGCTCAGGGCTGGAAAGGGGTTCGGTGTTAGGGTTTTGGGGCCTGGGGGGGCTGCGGGGGGTGTCGGTCTTAGGGCTCAGGGCTGGGTAGGGGGTCGGTGATAGGGTTTAGGGCCTGGGGGGGGCTATGGTGGGTCTCGGTACTAGGGCTTAGGGCTGGGGTAGGGTTGGGTGTAGGGCTCTGGGTGTTGGGTGGGTGGGCCCGGTAGTCGGCCTTAGGGCTCAGGGCAGTTAGACGTAGGGTTGGGGTAGGGTCGGTTGTAGGGTTTGTGGCTAGGGGGAGGCTGCGGGGGGTCTCGGTCTTAGGGCTCAGGGCTGGGTAGGGGTCGGTGTTAGGGTTGTGGTCCTGGGGGCTGCGGGGGGGTCTCGGTCTTAGGGTTCAGGGCTAGGGAGGGGTCGTTAGTAGGGTGTTGGGCTTGGGGGTGGGGGCTGTGGGGGGTGTCGGTCTTAGGGCTCAGGGCTGGGTAGGGGTCGGTGTTAGGGTTTAGGGCCTGGGGGGGCTATGGTGGGTCTCGGTACTAGGGCTTAGGGCTGGGGTAGGGTTGGGTGTAGGGCTCTGGGTGTTGGGTGGGTGGGCCCGGTAGTCGGCCTTAGGGCTCAGGGCAGTTAGACGTAGGGTTGGGGTAGGGTCGGTTGTAGGGTTTGTGGCTAGGGGGAGGCTGCGGGGGGTCTCGGTCTTAGGGCTCAGGGCTGGGTAGGGGTCGGTGTTAGGGTTGTGGTCCTGGGGGCTGCGGGGGGGTCTCGGTCTTAGGGTTCAGGGCTGGGGAGGGGTCGTTAGTAGGGTTTTGGGCTTGCGGGGGGGGCTGTGGGGGGTCTCGGTCTTAGGGCTCAGGGCTGGGGAGGGGTTGGTGTTAGAGTTTGGGGCCTGGGGGGGCTGCGGGGGTCTCGGTCTTAGGGCTCAGGGCTGGGAAGGGGTTCGGTGTTAGGGTTTTGGGGCCTGGGGGGGCTGCGGGGGGTGTTGGTCTTAGGGCTCAGGGCTGGGTAGGGGGTCGGTGATAGGGTTTAGGGCCTGGGGGGGGCTATGGTGGGTCTCGGTACTAGGGCTTAGGGCTGGGGTAGGGTTGGGTGTAGGGCTCTGGGTGGGCCCGGTAGTCGGCCTTAGGGCTCAGGGCAGTTAGACGTAGGGTTGGGGTAGGGTCGGTTGTAGGGTTTGTGGCTAGGGGGAGGCTGCGGGGGGTCTCGGTCTTAGGGCTCAGGGCTGGGTAGGGGTCGGTGTTAGGGTTGTGGTCCTGGGGGCTGCGGGGGGGTCTCGGTCTTAGGGTTCAGGGCTAGGGAGGGGTCGTTAGTAGGGTGTTGGGCTTGGGGGTGGGGGCTGTGGGGGGTGTCGGTCTTAGGGCTCAGGGCTGGGGAGGGGTTGGTGTTAGAGTTTGGGGCCTGGGGGGGCTGCGGGGGTCTTGGTCTTAGGGCTCAGGGCTGGGAAGGGGTTCGGTGTTAGGGTTTTGGGGCCTGGGGGGGCTGCGGGGGGTGTTGGTCTTAGGGCTCAGGGCTGGGTAGGGGGTCGGTGATAGGGTTTAGGGCCTGGGGGGGGCTATGGTGGGTCTCGGTACTAGGGCTTAGGGCTGGGGTAGGGTTGGGTGTAGGGCTCTGGGTGGGCCCGGTAGTCGGCCTTAGGGCTCAGGGCAGTTAGACGTAGGGTTGGGGTAGGGTCGGTTGTAGGGTTTGTGGCTAGGGGGAGGCTGCGGGGGGTCTCGGTCTTAGGGCTCAGGGCTGGGTAGGGGTCGGTGTTAGGGTTGTGGTCCTGGGGGCTGCGGGGGGGTCTCGGTCTTAGGGTTCAGGGCTGGGGAGGGGTCGTTAGTAGGGTTTTGGGCTTGCGGGGGGGGCTGTGGGGGGTCTCGGTCTTAGGGCTCAGGGCTGGGGAGGGGTTGGTGTTAGAGTTTGGGGCCTGGGGGGGCTGCGGGGGTCTCGGTCTTAGGGCTCAGGGCTGGGAAGGGGTTCGGTGTTAGGGTTTTGGGGCCTGGGGGGGCTGCGGGGGGTGTTGGTCTTAGGGCTCAGGGCTGGGTAGGGGGTCGGTGATAGGGTTTAGGGCCTGGGGGGGGCTATGGCGGGTCTCGGTCTTAGGGCTCAGGGCTGGAAAGGGGTTCGGTGTTAGGGTTTTGGGGCCTGGGGGGGCTGCGGGGGGTGTCGGTCTTAGGGCTCAGGGCTGGGTAGGGGGTCGGTGATAGGGTTTAGGGCCTGGGGGGGGCTATGGTGGGTCTCGGTACTAGGGCTTAGGGCTGGGGTAGGGTTGGGTGTAGGGCTCTGGGTGTTGGGTGGGTGGGCCCGGTAGTCGGCCTTAGGGCTCAGGGCAGTTAGACGTAGGGTTGGGGTAGGGTCGGTTGTAGGGTTTGTGGCTAGGGGGAGGCTGCGGGGGGTCTCGGTCTTAGGGCTCAGGGCTGGGTAGGGGTCGGTGTTAGGGTTGTGGTCCTGGGGGCTGCGGGGGGGTCTCGGTCTTAGGGTTCAGGGCTGGGGAGGGGTCGTTAGTAGGGTTTTGGGCTTGCGGGGGGGGCTGTGGGGGGTCTCGGTCTTAGGGCTCAGGGCTGGGTAGGGGTCGGTGTTAGGGTTTAGGGCCTGGGGGGGCTATGGTGGGTCTCGGTACTAGGGCTTAGGGCTGGGGTAGGGTTGGGTGTAGGGCTCTGGGTGTTGGGTGGGTGGGCCCGGTAGTCGGCCTTAGGGCTCAGGGCAGTTAGACGTAGGGTTGGGGTAGGGTCGGTTGTAGGGTTTGTGGCTAGGGGGAGGCTGCGGGGGGTCTCGGTCTTAGGGCTCAGGGCTGGGTAGGGGTCGGTGTTAGGGTTGTGGTCCTGGGGGCTGCGGGGGGGTCTCGGTCTTAGGGTTCAGGGCTAGGGAGGGGTCGTTAGTAGGGTGTTGGGCTTGGGGGTGGGGGCTGTGGGGGGTGTCGGTCTTAGGGCTCAGGGCTGGGTAGGGGTCGGTGTTAGGGTTTAGGGCCTGGGGGGGGCTATGGTGGGTCTCGGTACTAGGGCTTAGGGCTGGGGTAGGGTTGGGTGTAGGGCTCTGGGTGGGCCCGGTAGTCGGCCTTAGGGCTCAGGGCAGTTAGACGTAGGGTTGGGGTAGGGTCGGTTGTAGGGTTTGTGGCTAGGGGGAGGCTGCGGGGGGTCTCGGTCTTAGGGCTCAGGGCTGGGTAGGGGTCGGTGTTAGGGTTGTGGTCCTGGGGGCTGCGGGGGGGTCTCGGTCTTAGGGTTCAGGGCTGGGGAGGGGTCGTTAGTAGGGTTTTGGGCTTGCGGGGGGGGCTGTGGGGGGTCTCGGTCTTAGGGCTCAGGGCTGGGGAGGGGTTGGTGTTAGAGTTTGGGGCCTGGGGGGGCTGCGGGGGTCTCGGTCTTAGGGCTCAGGGCTGGGAAGGGGTTCGGTGTTAGGGTTTTGGGGCCTGGGGGGGCTGCGGGGGGTGTTGGTCTTAGGGCTCAGGGCTGGGTAGGGGGTCGGTGATAGGGTTTAGGGCCTGGGGGGGGCTATGGTGGGTCTCGGTACTAGGGCTTAGGGCTGGGGTAGGGTTGGGTGTAGGGCTCTGGGTGGGCCCGGTAGTCGGCCTTAGGGCTCAGGGCAGTTAGACGTAGGGTTGGGGTAGGGTCGGTTGTAGGGTTTGTGGCTAGGGGGAGGCTGCGGGGGGTCTCGGTCTTAGGGCTCAGGGCTGGGTAGGGGTCGGTGTTAGGGTTGTGGTCCTGGGGGCTGCGGGGGGGTCTCGGTCTTAGGGTTCAGGGCTAGGGAGGGGTCGTTAGTAGGGTGTTGGGCTTGGGGGTGGGGGCTGTGGGGGGTGTCGGTCTTAGGGCTCAGGGCTGGGTAGGGGTCGGTGTTAGGGTTTAGGGCCTGGGGGGGCTATGGTGGGTCTCGGTACTAGGGCTTAGGGCTGGGGTAGGGTTGGGTGTAGGGCTCTGGGTGTTGGGTGGGTGGGCCCGGTAGTCGGCCTTAGGGCTCAGGGCAGTTAGACGTAGGGTTGGGGTAGGGTCGGTTGTAGGGTTTGTGGCTAGGGGGAGGCTGCGGGGGGTCTCGGTCTTAGGGCTCAGGGCTGGGTAGGGGTCGGTGTTAGGGTTGTGGTCCTGGGGGCTGCGGGGGGGTCTCGGTCTTAGGGTTCAGGGCTAGGGAGGGGTCGTTAGTAGGGTGTTGGGCTTGGGGGTGGGGGCTGTGGGGGGTCTCGGTCTTAGGGCTCAGGGCTGGGGAGGGGTTGGTGTTAGAGTTTGGGGCCTGGGGGGGCTGCGGGGGTCTCGGTCTTAGGGCTCAGGGCTGGGAAGGGGTTCGGTGTTAGGGTTTTGGGGCCTGGGGGGGCTGCGGGGGGTGTTGGTCTTAGGGCTCAGGGCTGGGTAGGGGGTCGGTGATAGGGTTTAGGGCCTGGGGGGGGCTATGGCGGGTCTCGGTCTTAGGGCTCAGGGCTGGAAAGGGGTTCGGTGTTAGGGTTTTGGGGCCTGGGGGGGCTGCGGGGGGTGTCGGTCTTAGGGCTCAGGGCTGGGTAGGGGGTCGGTGATAGGGTTTAGGGCCTGGGGGGGGCTATGGTGGGTCTCGGTACTAGGGCTTAGGGCTGGGGTAGGGTTGGGTGTAGGGCTCTGGGTGGGCCCGGTAGTCGGCCTTAGGGCTCAGGGCAGTTAGACGTAGGGTTGGGGTAGGGTCGGTTGTAGGGTTTGTGGCTAGGGGGAGGCTGCGGGGGGTCTCGGTCTTAGGGCTCAGGGCTGGGTAGGGGTCGGTGTTAGGGTTGTGGTCCTGGGGGCTGCGGGGGGGTCTCGGTCTTAGGGTTCAGGGCTAGGGAGGGGTCGTTAGTAGGGTGTTGGGCTTGGGGGTGGGGGCTGTGGGGGGTGTCGGTCTTAGGGCTCAGGGCTGGGTAGGGGTCGGTGTTAGGGTTTAGGGCCTGGGGGGGCTATGGTGGGTCTCGGTACTAGGGCTTAGGGCTGGGGTAGGGTTGGGTGTAGGGCTCTGGGTGTTGGGTGGGTGGGCCCGGTAGTCGGCCTTAGGGCTCAGGGCAGTTAGACGTAGGATTGGGGTAGGGTCGGTTGTAGGGTTTGTGGCTAGGGGGAGGCTGCGGGGAGTCTCGGTCTTAGGGCTCAGGGCTGGGTAGGGGTCGGTGTTAGGGTTGTGGTCCTGGGGGCTGCGGGGGGTTTCGGTCTTAGGGTTTAGGGCTGGGGAGGGGTCGTTAGTAGGGTTTTGGGCTTGGGGTGGGGGCTGTGGGGGGTCTCGGTCTTAGGGCTCAGGGCTGGGGAGGGGTTGGTGTTAGAGTTTGGGGCCTGGGGGGGCTGCGGGGGTCTCGGTCTTAGGGCTCAGGGCTGGGAAGGGGTTCGGTGTTAGGGTTTTGGGGCCTGGGGGGGCTGCGGGGGGTGTTGGTCTTAGGGCTCAGGGCTGGGTAGGGGGTCGGTGATAGGGTTTAGGGCCTGGGGGGGGCTATGGCGGGTCTCGGTCTTAGGGCTCAGGGCTGGAAAGGGGTTCGGTGTTAGGGTTTTGGGGCCTGGGGGGGCTGCGGGGGGTGTCGGTCTTAGGGCTCAGGGCTGGGTAGGGGTCAGTGTTAGGGTTTAGGGCCAGGGGGGGGGCTATGGCGGGTCTCGGTACTAGGGCTTAGGGCTGGGGTAGGGTTGGGTGTAGGGCTCTGGGTGTTGGGTGGGTGGGCCCGGTAGTCGGCCTTAGGGCTCAGGGCAGTTAGACGTAGGGTTGGGGTAGGGTCGGTTGTAGGGTTTGTGGCTAGGGGGAGGCTGCGGGGGGTCTCGGTCTTAGGGCTCAGGGCTGGGTAGGGGTCGGTGTTAGGGTTGTGGTCCTGGGGGCTGCGGGGGGGTCTCGGTCTTAGGGTTCAGGGCTGGGGAGGGGTCGTTAGTAGGGTTTTGGGCTTGCGGGGGGGGCTGTGGGGGGTCTCGGTCTTAGGGCTCAGGGCTGGGGAGGGGTTGGTGTTAGAGTTTGGGGCCTGGGGGGGCTGCGGGGGTCTCGGTCTTAGGGCTCAGGGCTGGGAAGGGGTTCGGTGTTAGGGTTTTGGGGCCTGGGGGGGCTGCGGGGGGTGTTGGTCTTAGGGCTCAGGGCTGGGTAGGGGGTCGGTGATAGGGTTTAGGGCCTGGGGGGGGCTATGGTGGGTCTCGGTACTAGGGCTTAGGGCTGGGGTAGGGTTGGGTGTAGGGCTCTGGGTGGGCCCGGTAGTCGGCCTTAGGGCTCAGGGCAGTTAGACGTAGGGTTGGGGTAGGGTCGGTTGTAGGGTTTGTGGCTAGGGGGAGGCTGCGGGGGGTCTCGGTCTTAGGGCTCAGGGCTGGGTAGGGGTCGGTGTTAGGGTTGTGGTCCTGGGGGCTGCGGGGGGGTCTCGGTCTTAGGGTTCAGGGCTAGGGAGGGGTCGTTAGTAGGGTGTTGGGCTTGGGGGTGGGGGCTGTGGGGGGTCTCGGTCTTAGGGCTCAGGGCTGGGGAGGGGTTGGTGTTAGAGTTTGGGGCCTGGGGGGGCTGCGGGGGTCTCGGTCTTAGGGCTCAGGGCTGGGAAGGGGTTCGGTGTTAGGGTTTTGGGGCCTGGGGGGGCTGCGGGGGGTGTTGGTCTTAGGGCTCAGGGCTGGGTAGGGGGTCGGTGATAGGGTTTAGGGCCTGGGGGGGGCTATGGCGGGTCTCGGTCTTAGGGCTCAGGGCTGGAAAGGGGTTCGGTGTTAGGGTTTTGGGGCCTGGGGGGGCTGCGGGGGGTGTCGGTCTTAGGGCTCAGGGCTGGGTAGGGGGTCGGTGATAGGGTTTAGGGCCTGGGGGGGGCTATGGTGGGTCTCGGTACTAGGGCTTAGGGCTGGGGTAGGGTTGGGTGTAGGGCTCTGGGTGGGCCCGGTAGTCGGCCTTAGGGCTCAGGGCAGTTAGACGTAGGGTTGGGGTAGGGTCGGTTGTAGGGTTTGTGGCTAGGGGGAGGCTGCGGGGGGTCTCGGTCTTAGGGCTCAGGGCTGGGTAGGGGTCGGTGTTAGGGTTGTGGTCCTGGGGGCTGCGGGGGGGTCTCGGTCTTAGGGTTCAGGGCTAGGGAGGGGTCGTTAGTAGGGTGTTGGGCTTGGGGGTGGGGGCTGTGGGGGGTGTCGGTCTTAGGGCTCAGGGCTGGGTAGGGGTCGGTGTTAGGGTTTAGGGCCTGGGGGGGCTATGGTGGGTCTCGGTACTAGGGCTTAGGGCTGGGGTAGGGTTGGGTGTAGGGCTCTGGGTGTTGGGTGGGTGGGCCCGGTAGTCGGCCTTAGGGCTCAGGGCAGTTAGACGTAGGATTGGGGTAGGGTCGGTTGTAGGGTTTGTGGCTAGGGGGAGGCTGCGGGGGGTCTCGGTCTTAGGGCTCAGGGCTGGGTAGGGGTCGGTGTTAGGGTTGTGGTCCTGGGGGCTGCGGGGGGGTCTCGGTCTTAGGGTTCAGGGCTGGGGAGGGGTCGTTAGTAGGGTTTTGGGCTTGCGGGGGGGGCTGTGGGGGGTCTCGGTCTTAGGGCTCAGGGCTGGGGAGGGGTTGGTGTTAGAGTTTGGGGCCTGGGGGGGCTGCGGGGGTCTCGGTCTTAGGGCTCAGGGCTGGGAAGGGGTTCGGTGTTAGGGTTTTGGGGCCTGGGGGGGCTGCGGGGGGTGTTGGTCTTAGGGCTCAGGGCTGGGTAGGGGGTCGGTGATAGGGTTTAGGGCCTGGGGGGGGCTATGGTGGGTCTCGGTACTAGGGCTTAGGGCTGGGGTAGGGTTGGGTGTAGGGCTCTGGGTGGGCCCGGTAGTCGGCCTTAGGGCTCAGGGCAGTTAGACGTAGGGTTGGGGTAGGGTCGGTTGTAGGGTTTGTGGCTAGGGGGAGGCTGCGGGGGGTCTCGGTCTTAGGGCTCAGGGCTGGGTAGGGGTCGGTGTTAGGGTTGTGGTCCTGGGGGCTGCGGGGGGGTCTCGGTCTTAGGGTTCAGGGCTAGGGAGGGGTCGTTAGTAGGGTGTTGGGCTTGGGGGTGGGGGCTGTGGGGGGTGTCGGTCTTAGGGCTCAGGGCTGGGTAGGGGTCGGTGTTAGGGTTTAGGGCCTGGGGGGGGCTATGGTGGGTCTCGGTACTAGGGCTTAGGGCTGGGGTAGGGTTGGGTGTAGGGCTCTGGGTGGGCCCGGTAGTCGGCCTTAGGGCTCAGGGCAGTTAGACGTAGGGTTGGGGTAGGGTCGGTTGTAGGGTTTGTGGCTAGGGGGAGGCTGCGGGGGGTCTCGGTCTTAGGGCTCAGGGCTGGGTAGGGGTCGGTGTTAGGGTTGTGGTCCTGGGGGCTGCGGGGGGGTCTCGGTCTTAGGGTTCAGGGCTAGGGAGGGGTCGTTAGTAGGGTGTTGGGCTTGGGGGTGGGGGCTGTGGGGGGTGTCGGTCTTAGGGCTCAGGGCTGGGTAGGGGTCGGTGTTAGGGTTTAGGGCCTGGGGGGGGCTATGGTGGGTCTCGGTACTAGGGCTTAGGGCTGGGGTAGGGTTGGGTGTAGGGCTCTGGGTGGGCCCGGTAGTCGGCCTTAGGGCTCAGGGCAGTTAGACGTAGGGTTGGGGTAGGGTCGGTTGTAGGGTTTGTGGCTAGGGGGAGGCTGCGGGGGGTCTCGGTCTTAGGGCTCAGGGCTGGGTAGGGGTCGGTGTTAGGGTTGTGGTCCTGGGGGCTGCGGGGGGGTCTCGGTCTTAGGGTTCAGGGCTAGGGAGGGGTCGTTAGTAGGGTGTTGGGCTTGGGGGTGGGGGCTGTGGGGGGTCTCGGTCTTAGGGCTCAGGGCTGGGGAGGGGTTGGTGTTAGAGTTTGGGGCCTGGGGGGGCTGCGGGGGTCTTGGTCTTAGGGCTCAGGGCTGGGAAGGGGTTCGGTGTTAGGGTTTTGGGGCCTGGGGGGGCTGCGGGGGGTGTTGGTCTTAGGGCTCAGGGCTGGGTAGGGGGTCGGTGATAGGGTTTAGGGCCTGGGGGGGGCTATGGTGGGTCTCGGTACTAGGGCTTAGGGCTGGGGTAGGGTTGGGTGTAGGGCTCTGGGTGGGCCCGGTAGTCGGCCTTAGGGCTCAGGGCAGTTAGACGTAGGGTTGGGGTAGGGTCGGTTGTAGGGTTTGTGGCTAGGGGGAGGCTGCGGGGGGTCTCGGTCTTAGGGCTCAGGGCTGGGTAGGGGTCGGTGTTAGGGTTGTGGTCCTGGGGGCTGCGGGGGGGTCTCGGTCTTAGGGTTCAGGGCTAGGGAGGGGTCGTTAGTAGGGTGTTGGGCTTGGGGGTGGGGGCTGTGGGGGGTGTCGGTCTTAGGGCTCAGGGCTGGGGAGGGGTTGGTGTTAGAGTTTGGGGCCTGGGGGGGCTGCGGGGGTCTTGGTCTTAGGGCTCAGGGCTGGGAAGGGGTTCGGTGTTAGGGTTTTGGGGCCTGGGGGGGCTGCGGGGGGTGTTGGTCTTAGGGCTCAGGGCTGGGTAGGGGGTCGGTGATAGGGTTTAGGGCCTGGGGGGGGCTATGGTGGGTCTCGGTACTAGGGCTTAGGGCTGGGGTAGGGTTGGGTGTAGGGCTCTGGGTGGGCCCGGTAGTCGGCCTTAGGGCTCAGGGCAGTTAGACGTAGGGTTGGGGTAGGGTCGGTTGTAGGGTTTGTGGCTAGGGGGAGGCTGCGGGGGGTCTCGGTCTTAGGGCTCAGGGCTGGGTAGGGGTCGGTGTTAGGGTTGTGGTCCTGGGGGCTGCGGGGGGGTCTCGGTCTTAGGGTTCAGGGCTAGGGAGGGGTCGTTAGTAGGGTGTTGGGCTTGGGGGTGGGGGCTGTGGGGGGTCTCGGTCTTAGGGCTCAGGGCTGGGGAGGGGTTGGTGTTAGAGTTTGGGGCCTGGGGGGGCTGCGGGGGTCTCGGTCTTAGGGCTCAGGGCTGGGAAGGGGTTCGGTGTTAGGGTTTTGGGGCCTGGGGGGGCTGCGGGGGGTGTTGGTCTTAGGGCTCAGGGCTGGGTAGGGGGTCGGTGATAGGGTTTAGGGCCTGGGGGGGGCTATGGCGGGTCTCGGTCTTAGGGCTCAGGGCTGGAAAGGGGTTCGGTGTTAGGGTTTTGGGGCCTGGGGGGGCTGCGGGGGGTGTCGGTCTTAGGGCTCAGGGCTGGGTAGGGGGTCGGTGATAGGGTTTAGGGCCTGGGGGGGGCTATGGTGGGTCTCGGTACTAGGGCTTAGGGCTGGGGTAGGGTTGGGTGTAGGGCTCTGGGTGGGCCCGGTAGTCGGCCTTAGGGCTCAGGGCAGTTAGACGTAGGGTTGGGGTAGGGTCGGTTGTAGGGTTTGTGGCTAGGGGGAGGCTGCGGGGGGTCTCGGTCTTAGGGCTCAGGGCTGGGTAGGGGTCGGTGTTAGGGTTGTGGTCCTGGGGGCTGCGGGGGGGTCTCGGTCTTAGGGTTCAGGGCTAGGGAGGGGTCGTTAGTAGGGTGTTGGGCTTGGGGGTGGGGGCTGTGGGGGGTGTCGGTCTTAGGGCTCAGGGCTGGGTAGGGGTCGGTGTTAGGGTTTAGGGCCTGGGGGGGCTATGGTGGGTCTCGGTACTAGGGCTTAGGGCTGGGGTAGGGTTGGGTGTAGGGCTCTGGGTGTTGGGTGGGTGGGCCCGGTAGTCGGCCTTAGGGCTCAGGGCAGTTAGACGTAGGATTGGGGTAGGGTCGGTTGTAGGGTTTGTGGCTAGGGGGAGGCTGCGGGGGGTCTCGGTCTTAGGGCTCAGGGCTGGGTAGGGGTCGGTGTTAGGGTTGTGGTCCTGGGGGCTGCGGGGGGGTCTCGGTCTTAGGGTTCAGGGCTGGGGAGGGGTCGTTAGTAGGGTTTTGGGCTTGCGGGGGGGGCTGTGGGGGGTCTCGGTCTTAGGGCTCAGGGCTGGGGAGGGGTTGGTGTTAGAGTTTGGGGCCTGGGGGGGCTGCGGGGGTCTCGGTCTTAGGGCTCAGGGCTGGGAAGGGGTTCGGTGTTAGGGTTTTGGGGCCTGGGGGGGCTGCGGGGGGTGTTGGTCTTAGGGCTCAGGGCTGGGTAGGGGGTCGGTGATAGGGTTTAGGGCCTGGGGGGGGCTATGGTGGGTCTCGGTACTAGGGCTTAGGGCTGGGGTAGGGTTGGGTGTAGGGCTCTGGGTGGGCCCGGTAGTCGGCCTTAGGGCTCAGGGCAGTTAGACGTAGGGTTGGGGTAGGGTCGGTTGTAGGGTTTGTGGCTAGGGGGAGGCTGCGGGGGGTCTCGGTCTTAGGGCTCAGGGCTGGGTAGGGGTCGGTGTTAGGGTTGTGGTCCTGGGGGCTGCGGGGGGGTCTCGGTCTTAGGGTTCAGGGCTAGGGAGGGGTCGTTAGTAGGGTGTTGGGCTTGGGGGTGGGGGCTGTGGGGGGTGTCGGTCTTAGGGCTCAGGGCTGGGTAGGGGTCGGTGTTAGGGTTTAGGGCCTGGGGGGGGCTATGGTGGGTCTCGGTACTAGGGCTTAGGGCTGGGGTAGGGTTGGGTGTAGGGCTCTGGGTGGGCCCGGTAGTCGGCCTTAGGGCTCAGGGCAGTTAGACGTAGGGTTGGGGTAGGGTCGGTTGTAGGGTTTGTGGCTAGGGGGAGGCTGCGGGGGGTCTCGGTCTTAGGGCTCAGGGCTGGGTAGGGGTCGGTGTTAGGGTTGTGGTCCTGGGGGCTGCGGGGGGGTCTCGGTCTTAGGGTTCAGGGCTAGGGAGGGGTCGTTAGTAGGGTGTTGGGCTTGGGGGTGGGGGCTGTGGGGGGTGTCGGTCTTAGGGCTCAGGGCTGGGTAGGGGTCGGTGTTAGGGTTTAGGGCCTGGGGGGGGCTATGGTGGGTCTCGGTACTAGGGCTTAGGGCTGGGGTAGGGTTGGGTGTAGGGCTCTGGGTGGGCCCGGTAGTCGGCCTTAGGGCTCAGGGCAGTTAGACGTAGGGTTGGGGTAGGGTCGGTTGTAGGGTTTGTGGCTAGGGGGAGGCTGCGGGGGGTCTCGGTCTTAGGGCTCAGGGCTGGGTAGGGGTCGGTGTTAGGGTTGTGGTCCTGGGGGCTGCGGGGGGGTCTCGGTCTTAGGGTTCAGGGCTAGGGAGGGGTCGTTAGTAGGGTGTTGGGCTTGGGGGTGGGGGCTGTGGGGGGTCTCGGTCTTAGGGCTCAGGGCTGGGGAGGGGTTGGTGTTAGAGTTTGGGGCCTGGGGGGGCTGCGGGGGTCTTGGTCTTAGGGCTCAGGGCTGGGAAGGGGTTCGGTGTTAGGGTTTTGGGGCCTGGGGGGGCTGCGGGGGGTGTTGGTCTTAGGGCTCAGGGCTGGGTAGGGGGTCGGTGATAGGGTTTAGGGCCTGGGGGGGGCTATGGTGGGTCTCGGTACTAGGGCTTAGGGCTGGGGTAGGGTTGGGTGTAGGGCTCTGGGTGGGCCCGGTAGTCGGCCTTAGGGCTCAGGGCAGTTAGACGTAGGGTTGGGGTAGGGTCGGTTGTAGGGTTTGTGGCTAGGGGGAGGCTGCGGGGGGTCTCGGTCTTAGGGCTCAGGGCTGGGTAGGGGTCGGTGTTAGGGTTGTGGTCCTGGGGGCTGCGGGGGGGTCTCGGTCTTAGGGTTCAGGGCTAGGGAGGGGTCGTTAGTAGGGTGTTGGGCTTGGGGGTGGGGGCTGTGGGGGGTGTCGGTCTTAGGGCTCAGGGCTGGGGAGGGGTTGGTGTTAGAGTTTGGGGCCTGGGGGGGCTGCGGGGGTCTTGGTCTTAGGGCTCAGGGCTGGGAAGGGGTTCGGTGTTAGGGTTTTGGGGCCTGGGGGGGCTGCGGGGGGTGTTGGTCTTAGGGCTCAGGGCTGGGTAGGGGGTCGGTGATAGGGTTTAGGGCCTGGGGGGGGCTATGGTGGGTCTCGGTACTAGGGCTTAGGGCTGGGGTAGGGTTGGGTGTAGGGCTCTGGGTGGGCCCGGTAGTCGGCCTTAGGGCTCAGGGCAGTTAGACGTAGGGTTGGGGTAGGGTCGGTTGTAGGGTTTGTGGCTAGGGGGAGGCTGCGGGGGGTCTCGGTCTTAGGGCTCAGGGCTGGGTAGGGGTCGGTGTTAGGGTTGTGGTCCTGGGGGCTGCGGGGGGGTCTCGGTCTTAGGGTTCAGGGCTAGGGAGGGGTCGTTAGTAGGGTGTTGGGCTTGGGGGTGGGGGCTGTGGGGGGTGTCGGTCTTAGGGCTCAGGGCTGGGTAGGGGTCGGTGTTAGGGTTTAGGGCCTGGGGGGGCTATGGTGGGTCTCGGTACTAGGGCTTAGGGCTGGGGTAGGGTTGGGTGTAGGGCTCTGGGTGTTGGGTGGGTGGGCCCGGTAGTCGGCCTTAGGGCTCAGGGCAGTTAGACGTAGGGTTGGGGTAGGGTCGGTTGTAGGGTTTGTGGCTAGGGGGAGGCTGCGGGGGGTCTCGGTCTTAGGGCTCAGGGCTGGGTAGGGGTCGGTGTTAGGGTTGTGGTCCTGGGGGCTGCGGGGGGGTCTCGGTCTTAGGGTTCAGGGCTGGGGAGGGGTCGTTAGTAGGGTTTTGGGCTTGCGGGGGGGGCTGTGGGGGGTCTCGGTCTTAGGGCTCAGGGCTGGGGAGGGGTTGGTGTTAGAGTTTGGGGCCTGGGGGGGCTGCGGGGGTCTCGGTCTTAGGGCTCAGGGCTGGGAAGGGGTTCGGTGTTAGGGTTTTGGGGCCTGGGGGGGCTGCGGGGGGTGTTGGTCTTAGGGCTCAGGGCTGGGTAGGGGGTCGGTGATAGGGTTTAGGGCCTGGGGGGGGCTATGGTGGGTCTCGGTACTAGGGCTTAGGGCTGGGGTAGGGTTGGGTGTAGGGCTCTGGGTGGGCCCGGTAGTCGGCCTTAGGGCTCAGGGCAGTTAGACGTAGGGTTGGGGTAGGGTCGGTTGTAGGGTTTGTGGCTAGGGGGAGGCTGCGGGGGGTCTCGGTCTTAGGGCTCAGGGCTGGGTAGGGGTCGGTGTTAGGGTTGTGGTCCTGGGGGCTGCGGGGGGGTCTCGGTCTTAGGGTTCAGGGCTAGGGAGGGGTCGTTAGTAGGGTGTTGGGCTTGGGGGTGGGGGCTGTGGGGGGTGTCGGTCTTAGGGCTCAGGGCTGGGGAGGGGTTGGTGTTAGAGTTTGGGGCCTGGGGGGGCTGCGGGGGTCTTGGTCTTAGGGCTCAGGGCTGGGAAGGGGTTCGGTGTTAGGGTTTTGGGGCCTGGGGGGGCTGCGGGGGGTGTTGGTCTTAGGGCTCAGGGCTGGGTAGGGGGTCGGTGATAGGGTTTAGGGCCTGGGGGGGGCTATGGTGGGTCTCGGTACTAGGGCTTAGGGCTGGGGTAGGGTTGGGTGTAGGGCTCTGGGTGGGCCCGGTAGTCGGCCTTAGGGCTCAGGGCAGTTAGACGTAGGGTTGGGGTAGGGTCGGTTGTAGGGTTTGTGGCTAGGGGGAGGCTGCGGGGGGTCTCGGTCTTAGGGCTCAGGGCTGGGTAGGGGTCGGTGTTAGGGTTGTGGTCCTGGGGGCTGCGGGGGGGTCTCGGTCTTAGGGTTCAGGGCTGGGGAGGGGTCGTTAGTAGGGTTTTGGGCTTGCGGGGGGGGCTGTGGGGGGTCTCGGTCTTAGGGCTCAGGGCTGGGGAGGGGTTGGTGTTAGAGTTTGGGGCCTGGGGGGGCTGCGGGGGTCTCGGTCTTAGGGCTCAGGGCTGGGAAGGGGTTCGGTGTTAGGGTTTTGGGGCCTGGGGGGGCTGCGGGGGGTGTTGGTCTTAGGGCTCAGGGCTGGGTAGGGGGTCGGTGATAGGGTTTAGGGCCTGGGGGGGGCTATGGTGGGTCTCGGTACTAGGGCTTAGGGCTGGGGTAGGGTTGGGTGTAGGGCTCTGGGTGGGCCCGGTAGTCGGCCTTAGGGCTCAGGGCAGTTAGACGTAGGGTTGGGGTAGGGTCGGTTGTAGGGTTTGTGGCTAGGGGGAGGCTGCGGGGGGTCTCGGTCTTAGGGCTCAGGGCTGGGTAGGGGTCGGTGTTAGGGTTGTGGTCCTGGGGGCTGCGGGGGGGTCTCGGTCTTAGGGTTCAGGGCTAGGGAGGGGTCGTTAGTAGGGTGTTGGGCTTGGGGGTGGGGGCTGTGGGGGGTGTCGGTCTTAGGGCTCAGGGCTGGGGAGGGGTTGGTGTTAGAGTTTGGGGCCTGGGGGGGCTGCGGGGGTCTTGGTCTTAGGGCTCAGGGCTGGGAAGGGGTTCGGTGTTAGGGTTTTGGGGCCTGGGGGGGCTGCGGGGGGTGTTGGTCTTAGGGCTCAGGGCTGGGTAGGGGGTCGGTGATAGGGTTTAGGGCCTGGGGGGGGCTATGGTGGGTCTCGGTACTAGGGCTTAGGGCTGGGGTAGGGTTGGGTGTAGGGCTCTGGGTGGGCCCGGTAGTCGGCCTTAGGGCTCAGGGCAGTTAGACGTAGGGTTGGGGTAGGGTCGGTTGTAGGGTTTGTGGCTAGGGGGAGGCTGCGGGGGGTCTCGGTCTTAGGGCTCAGGGCTGGGTAGGGGTCGGTGTTAGGGTTGTGGTCCTGGGGGCTGCGGGGGGGTCTCGGTCTTAGGGTTCAGGGCTAGGGAGGGGTCGTTAGTAGGGTGTTGGGCTTGGGGGTGGGGGCTGTGGGGGGTGTCGGTCTTAGGGCTCAGGGCTGGGTAGGGGTCGGTGTTAGGGTTTAGGGCCTGGGGGGGCTATGGTGGGTCTCGGTACTAGGGCTTAGGGCTGGGGTAGGGTTGGGTGTAGGGCTCTGGGTGTTGGGTGGGTGGGCCCGGTAGTCGGCCTTAGGGCTCAGGGCAGTTAGACGTAGGGTTGGGGTAGGGTCGGTTGTAGGGTTTGTGGCTAGGGGGAGGCTGCGGGGGGTCTCGGTCTTAGGGCTCAGGGCTGGGTAGGGGTCGGTGTTAGGGTTGTGGTCCTGGGGGCTGCGGGGGGGTCTCGGTCTTAGGGTTCAGGGCTGGGGAGGGGTCGTTAGTAGGGTTTTGGGCTTGCGGGGGGGGCTGTGGGGGGTCTCGGTCTTAGGGCTCAGGGCTGGGGAGGGGTTGGTGTTAGAGTTTGGGGCCTGGGGGGGCTGCGGGGGTCTCGGTCTTAGGGCTCAGGGCTGGGAAGGGGTTCGGTGTTAGGGTTTTGGGGCCTGGGGGGGCTGCGGGGGGTGTTGGTCTTAGGGCTCAGGGCTGGGTAGGGGGTCGGTGATAGGGTTTAGGGCCTGGGGGGGGCTATGGTGGGTCTCGGTACTAGGGCTTAGGGCTGGGGTAGGGTTGGGTGTAGGGCTCTGGGTGGGCCCGGTAGTCGGCCTTAGGGCTCAGGGCAGTTAGACGTAGGGTTGGGGTAGGGTCGGTTGTAGGGTTTGTGGCTAGGGGGAGGCTGCGGGGGGTCTCGGTCTTAGGGCTCAGGGCTGGGTAGGGGTCGGTGTTAGGGTTGTGGTCCTGGGGGCTGCGGGGGGGTCTCGGTCTTAGGGTTCAGGGCTAGGGAGGGGTCGTTAGTAGGGTGTTGGGCTTGGGGGTGGGGGCTGTGGGGGGTGTCGGTCTTAGGGCTCAGGGCTGGGGAGGGGTTGGTGTTAGAGTTTGGGGCCTGGGGGGGCTGCGGGGGTCTTGGTCTTAGGGCTCAGGGCTGGGAAGGGGTTCGGTGTTAGGGTTTTGGGGCCTGGGGGGGCTGCGGGGGGTGTTGGTCTTAGGGCTCAGGGCTGGGTAGGGGGTCGGTGATAGGGTTTAGGGCCTGGGGGGGGCTATGGTGGGTCTCGGTACTAGGGCTTAGGGCTGGGGTAGGGTTGGGTGTAGGGCTCTGGGTGGGCCCGGTAGTCGGCCTTAGGGCTCAGGGCAGTTAGACGTAGGGTTGGGGTAGGGTCGGTTGTAGGGTTTGTGGCTAGGGGGAGGCTGCGGGGGGTCTCGGTCTTAGGGCTCAGGGCTGGGTAGGGGTCGGTGTTAGGGTTGTGGTCCTGGGGGCTGCGGGGGGGTCTCGGTCTTAGGGTTCAGGGCTGGGGAGGGGTCGTTAGTAGGGTTTTGGGCTTGCGGGGGGGGCTGTGGGGGGTCTCGGTCTTAGGGCTCAGGGCTGGGGAGGGGTTGGTGTTAGAGTTTGGGGCCTGGGGGGGCTGCGGGGGTCTCGGTCTTAGGGCTCAGGGCTGGGAAGGGGTTCGGTGTTAGGGTTTTGGGGCCTGGGGGGGCTGCGGGGGGTGTTGGTCTTAGGGCTCAGGGCTGGGTAGGGGGTCGGTGATAGGGTTTAGGGCCTGGGGGGGGCTATGGTGGGTCTCGGTACTAGGGCTTAGGGCTGGGGTAGGGTTGGGTGTAGGGCTCTGGGTGGGCCCGGTAGTCGGCCTTAGGGCTCAGGGCAGTTAGACGTAGGGTTGGGGTAGGGTCGGTTGTAGGGTTTGTGGCTAGGGGGAGGCTGCGGGGGGTCTCGGTCTTAGGGCTCAGGGCTGGGTAGGGGTCGGTGTTAGGGTTGTGGTCCTGGGGGCTGCGGGGGGGTCTCGGTCTTAGGGTTCAGGGCTAGGGAGGGGTCGTTAGTAGGGTGTTGGGCTTGGGGGTGGGGGCTGTGGGGGGTGTCGGTCTTAGGGCTCAGGGCTGGGGAGGGGTTGGTGTTAGAGTTTGGGGCCTGGGGGGGCTGCGGGGGTCTTGGTCTTAGGGCTCAGGGCTGGGAAGGGGTTCGGTGTTAGGGTTTTGGGGCCTGGGGGGGCTGCGGGGGGTGTTGGTCTTAGGGCTCAGGGCTGGGTAGGGGGTCGGTGATAGGGTTTAGGGCCTGGGGGGGGCTATGGTGGGTCTCGGTACTAGGGCTTAGGGCTGGGGTAGGGTTGGGTGTAGGGCTCTGGGTGGGCCCGGTAGTCGGCCTTAGGGCTCAGGGCAGTTAGACGTAGGGTTGGGGTAGGGTCGGTTGTAGGGTTTGTGGCTAGGGGGAGGCTGCGGGGGGTCTCGGTCTTAGGGCTCAGGGCTGGGTAGGGGTCGGTGTTAGGGTTGTGGTCCTGGGGGCTGCGGGGGGGTCTCGGTCTTAGGGTTCAGGGCTGGGGAGGGGTCGTTAGTAGGGTTTTGGGCTTGCGGGGGGGGCTGTGGGGGGTCTCGGTCTTAGGGCTCAGGGCTGGGGAGGGGTTGGTGTTAGAGTTTGGGGCCTGGGGGGGCTGCGGGGGTCTCGGTCTTAGGGCTCAGGGCTGGGAAGGGGTTCGGTGTTAGGGTTTTGGGGCCTGGGGGGGCTGCGGGGGGTGTTGGTCTTAGGGCTCAGGGCTGGGTAGGGGGTCGGTGATAGGGTTTAGGGCCTGGGGGGGGCTATGGTGGGTCTCGGTACTAGGGCTTAGGGCTGGGGTAGGGTTGGGTGTAGGGCTCTGGGTGGGCCCGGTAGTCGGCCTTAGGGCTCAGGGCAGTTAGACGTAGGGTTGGGGTAGGGTCGGTTGTAGGGTTTGTGGCTAGGGGGAGGCTGCGGGGGGTCTCGGTCTTAGGGCTCAGGGCTGGGTAGGGGTCGGTGTTAGGGTTGTGGTCCTGGGGGCTGCGGGGGGGTCTCGGTCTTAGGGTTCAGGGCTAGGGAGGGGTCGTTAGTAGGGTGTTGGGCTTGGGGGTGGGGGCTGTGGGGGGTGTCGGTCTTAGGGCTCAGGGCTGGGGAGGGGTTGGTGTTAGAGTTTGGGGCCTGGGGGGGCTGCGGGGGTCTTGGTCTTAGGGCTCAGGGCTGGGAAGGGGTTCGGTGTTAGGGTTTTGGGGCCTGGGGGGGCTGCGGGGGGTGTTGGTCTTAGGGCTCAGGGCTGGGTAGGGGGTCGGTGATAGGGTTTAGGGCCTGGGGGGGGCTATGGTGGGTCTCGGTACTAGGGCTTAGGGCTGGGGTAGGGTTGGGTGTAGGGCTCTGGGTGGGCCCGGTAGTCGGCCTTAGGGCTCAGGGCAGTTAGACGTAGGGTTGGGGTAGGGTCGGTTGTAGGGTTTGTGGCTAGGGGGAGGCTGCGGGGGGTCTCGGTCTTAGGGCTCAGGGCTGGGTAGGGGTCGGTGTTAGGGTTGTGGTCCTGGGGGCTGCGGGGGGGTCTCGGTCTTAGGGTTCAGGGCTGGGGAGGGGTCGTTAGTAGGGTTTTGGGCTTGCGGGGGGGGCTGTGGGGGGTCTCGGTCTTAGGGCTCAGGGCTGGGGAGGGGTTGGTGTTAGAGTTTGGGGCCTGGGGGGGCTGCGGGGGTCTCGGTCTTAGGGCTCAGGGCTGGGAAGGGGTTCGGTGTTAGGGTTTTGGGGCCTGGGGGGGCTGCGGGGGGTGTTGGTCTTAGGGCTCAGGGCTGGGTAGGGGGTCGGTGATAGGGTTTAGGGCCTGGGGGGGGCTATGGCGGGTCTCGGTCTTAGGGCTCAGGGCTGGAAAGGGGTTCGGTGTTAGGGTTTTGGGGCCTGGGGGGGCTGCGGGGGGTGTCGGTCTTAGGGCTCAGGGCTGGGTAGGGGTCAGTGTTAGGGTTTAGGGCCAGGGGGGGGGCTATGGCGGGTCTCGGTACTAGGGCTTAGGGCTGGGGTAGGGTTGGGTGTAGGGCTCTGGGTGTTGGGTGGGTGGGCCCGGTAGTCGGCCTTAGGGCTCAGGGCAGTTAGACGTAGGGTTGGGGTAGGGTCGGTTGTAGGGTTTGTGGCTAGGGGGAGGCTGCGGGGGGTCTCGGTCTTAGGGCTCAGGGCTGGGTAGGGGTCGGTGTTAGGGTTGTGGTCCTGGGGGCTGCGGGGGGGTCTCGGTCTTAGGGTTCAGGGCTAGGGAGGGGTCGTTAGTAGGGTGTTGGGCTTGGGGGTGGGGGCTGTGGGGGGTGTCGGTCTTAGGGCTCAGGGCTGGGGAGGGGTTGGTGTTAGAGTTTGGGGCCTGGGGGGGCTGCGGGGGTCTTGGTCTTAGGGCTCAGGGCTGGGAAGGGGTTCGGTGTTAGGGTTTTGGGGCCTGGGGGGGCTGCGGGGGGTGTTGGTCTTAGGGCTCAGGGCTGGGTAGGGGGTCGGTGATAGGGTTTAGGGCCTGGGGGGGGCTATGGTGGGTCTCGGTACTAGGGCTTAGGGCTGGGGTAGGGTTGGGTGTAGGGCTCTGGGTGGGCCCGGTAGTCGGCCTTAGGGCTCAGGGCAGTTAGACGTAGGGTTGGGGTAGGGTCGGTTGTAGGGTTTGTGGCTAGGGGGAGGCTGCGGGGGGTCTCGGTCTTAGGGCTCAGGGCTGGGTAGGGGTCGGTGTTAGGGTTGTGGTCCTGGGGGCTGCGGGGGGGTCTCGGTCTTAGGGTTCAGGGCTGGGGAGGGGTCGTTAGTAGGGTTTTGGGCTTGCGGGGGGGGCTGTGGGGGGTCTCGGTCTTAGGGCTCAGGGCTGGGGAGGGGTTGGTGTTAGAGTTTGGGGCCTGGGGGGGCTGCGGGGGTCTCGGTCTTAGGGCTCAGGGCTGGGAAGGGGTTCGGTGTTAGGGTTTTGGGGCCTGGGGGGGCTGCGGGGGGTGTTGGTCTTAGGGCTCAGGGCTGGGTAGGGGGTCGGTGATAGGGTTTAGGGCCTGGGGGGGGCTATGGTGGGTCTCGGTACTAGGGCTTAGGGCTGGGGTAGGGTTGGGTGTAGGGCTCTGGGTGGGCCCGGTAGTCGGCCTTAGGGCTCAGGGCAGTTAGACGTAGGGTTGGGGTAGGGTCGGTTGTAGGGTTTGTGGCTAGGGGGAGGCTGCGGGGGGTCTCGGTCTTAGGGCTCAGGGCTGGGTAGGGGTCGGTGTTAGGGTTGTGGTCCTGGGGGCTGCGGGGGGGTCTCGGTCTTAGGGTTCAGGGCTAGGGAGGGGTCGTTAGTAGGGTGTTGGGCTTGGGGGTGGGGGCTGTGGGGGGTGTCGGTCTTAGGGCTCAGGGCTGGGGAGGGGTTGGTGTTAGAGTTTGGGGCCTGGGGGGGCTGCGGGGGTCTTGGTCTTAGGGCTCAGGGCTGGGAAGGGGTTCGGTGTTAGGGTTTTGGGGCCTGGGGGGGCTGCGGGGGGTGTTGGTCTTAGGGCTCAGGGCTGGGTAGGGGGTCGGTGATAGGGTTTAGGGCCTGGGGGGGGCTATGGCGGGTCTCGGTCTTAGGGCTCAGGGCTGGAAAGGGGTTCGGTGTTAGGGTTTTGGGGCCTGGGGGGGCTGCGGGGGGTGTCGGTCTTAGGGCTCAGGGCTGGGTAGGGGTCAGTGTTAGGGTTTAGGGCCAGGGGGGGGGCTATGGCGGGTCTCGGTACTAGGGCTTAGGGCTGGGGTAGGGTTGGGTGTAGGGCTCTGGGTGTTGGGTGGGTGGGCCCGGTAGTCGGCCTTAGGGCTCAGGGCAGTTAGACGTAGGGTTGGGGTAGGGTCGGTTGTAGGGTTTGTGGCTAGGGGGAGGCTGCGGGGGGTCTCGGTCTTAGGGCTCAGGGCTGGGTAGGGGTCGGTGTTAGGGTTGTGGTCCTGGGGGCTGCGGGGGGGTCTCGGTCTTAGGGTTCAGGGCTAGGGAGGGGTCGTTAGTAGGGTGTTGGGCTTGGGGGTGGGGGCTGTGGGGGGTGTCGGTCTTAGGGCTCAGGGCTGGGGAGGGGTTGGTGTTAGAGTTTGGGGCCTGGGGGGGCTGCGGGGGTCTTGGTCTTAGGGCTCAGGGCTGGGAAGGGGTTCGGTGTTAGGGTTTTGGGGCCTGGGGGGGCTGCGGGGGGTGTTGGTCTTAGGGCTCAGGGCTGGGTAGGGGGTCGGTGATAGGGTTTAGGGCCTGGGGGGGGCTATGGTGGGTCTCGGTACTAGGGCTTAGGGCTGGGGTAGGGTTGGGTGTAGGGCTCTGGGTGGGCCCGGTAGTCGGCCTTAGGGCTCAGGGCAGTTAGACGTAGGGTTGGGGTAGGGTCGGTTGTAGGGTTTGTGGCTAGGGGGAGGCTGCGGGGGGTCTCGGTCTTAGGGCTCAGGGCTGGGTAGGGGTCGGTGTTAGGGTTGTGGTCCTGGGGGCTGCGGGGGGGTCTCGGTCTTAGGGTTCAGGGCTGGGGAGGGGTCGTTAGTAGGGTTTTGGGCTTGCGGGGGGGGCTGTGGGGGGTCTCGGTCTTAGGGCTCAGGGCTGGGGAGGGGTTGGTGTTAGAGTTTGGGGCCTGGGGGGGCTGCGGGGGTCTCGGTCTTAGGGCTCAGGGCTGGGAAGGGGTTCGGTGTTAGGGTTTTGGGGCCTGGGGGGGCTGCGGGGGGTGTTGGTCTTAGGGCTCAGGGCTGGGTAGGGGGTCGGTGATAGGGTTTAGGGCCTGGGGGGGGCTATGGCGGGTCTCGGTCTTAGGGCTCAGGGCTGGAAAGGGGTTCGGTGTTAGGGTTTTGGGGCCTGGGGGGGCTGCGGGGGGTGTCGGTCTTAGGGCTCAGGGCTGGGTAGGGGTCAGTGTTAGGGTTTAGGGCCAGGGGGGGGGCTATGGCGGGTCTCGGTACTAGGGCTTAGGGCTGGGGTAGGGTTGGGTGTAGGGCTCTGGGTGTTGGGTGGGTGGGCCCGGTAGTCGGCCTTAGGGCTCAGGGCAGTTAGACGTAGGGTTGGGGTAGGGTCGGTTGTAGGGTTTGTGGCTAGGGGGAGGCTGCGGGGGGTCTCGGTCTTAGGGCTCAGGGCTGGGTAGGGGTCGGTGTTAGGGTTGTGGTCCTGGGGGCTGCGGGGGGGTCTCGGTCTTAGGGTTCAGGGCTAGGGAGGGGTCGTTAGTAGGGTGTTGGGCTTGGGGGTGGGGGCTGTGGGGGGTGTCGGTCTTAGGGCTCAGGGCTGGGGAGGGGTTGGTGTTAGAGTTTGGGGCCTGGGGGGGCTGCGGGGGTCTTGGTCTTAGGGCTCAGGGCTGGGAAGGGGTTCGGTGTTAGGGTTTTGGGGCCTGGGGGGGCTGCGGGGGGTGTTGGTCTTAGGGCTCAGGGCTGGGTAGGGGGTCGGTGATAGGGTTTAGGGCCTGGGGGGGGCTATGGTGGGTCTCGGTACTAGGGCTTAGGGCTGGGGTAGGGTTGGGTGTAGGGCTCTGGGTGGGCCCGGTAGTCGGCCTTAGGGCTCAGGGCAGTTAGACGTAGGGTTGGGGTAGGGTCGGTTGTAGGGTTTGTGGCTAGGGGGAGGCTGCGGGGGGTCTCGGTCTTAGGGCTCAGGGCTGGGTAGGGGTCGGTGTTAGGGTTGTGGTCCTGGGGGCTGCGGGGGGGTCTCGGTCTTAGGGTTCAGGGCTGGGGAGGGGTCGTTAGTAGGGTTTTGGGCTTGCGGGGGGGGCTGTGGGGGGTCTCGGTCTTAGGGCTCAGGGCTGGGGAGGGGTTGGTGTTAGAGTTTGGGGCCTGGGGGGGCTGCGGGGGTCTCGGTCTTAGGGCTCAGGGCTGGGAAGGGGTTCGGTGTTAGGGTTTTGGGGCCTGGGGGGGCTGCGGGGGGTGTTGGTCTTAGGGCTCAGGGCTGGGTAGGGGGTCGGTGATAGGGTTTAGGGCCTGGGGGGGGCTATGGTGGGTCTCGGTACTAGGGCTTAGGGCTGGGGTAGGGTTGGGTGTAGGGCTCTGGGTGGGCCCGGTAGTCGGCCTTAGGGCTCAGGGCAGTTAGACGTAGGGTTGGGGTAGGGTCGGTTGTAGGGTTTGTGGCTAGGGGGAGGCTGCGGGGGGTCTCGGTCTTAGGGCTCAGGGCTGGGTAGGGGTCGGTGTTAGGGTTGTGGTCCTGGGGGCTGCGGGGGGGTCTCGGTCTTAGGGTTCAGGGCTAGGGAGGGGTCGTTAGTAGGGTGTTGGGCTTGGGGGTGGGGGCTGTGGGGGGTGTCGGTCTTAGGGCTCAGGGCTGGGGAGGGGTTGGTGTTAGAGTTTGGGGCCTGGGGGGGCTGCGGGGGTCTTGGTCTTAGGGCTCAGGGCTGGGAAGGGGTTCGGTGTTAGGGTTTTGGGGCCTGGGGGGGCTGCGGGGGGTGTTGGTCTTAGGGCTCAGGGCTGGGTAGGGGGTCGGTGATAGGGTTTAGGGCCTGGGGGGGGCTATGGTGGGTCTCGGTACTAGGGCTTAGGGCTGGGGTAGGGTTGGGTGTAGGGCTCTGGGTGGGCCCGGTAGTCGGCCTTAGGGCTCAGGGCAGTTAGACGTAGGGTTGGGGTAGGGTCGGTTGTAGGGTTTGTGGCTAGGGGGAGGCTGCGGGGGGTCTCGGTCTTAGGGCTCAGGGCTGGGTAGGGGTCGGTGTTAGGGTTGTGGTCCTGGGGGCTGCGGGGGGGTCTCGGTCTTAGGGTTCAGGGCTAGGGAGGGGTCGTTAGTAGGGTGTTGGGCTTGGGGGTGGGGGCTGTGGGGGGTGTCGGTCTTAGGGCTCAGGGCTGGGTAGGGGTCGGTGTTAGGGTTTAGGGCCTGGGGGGGGCTATGGTGGGTCTCGGTACTAGGGCTTAGGGCTGGGGTAGGGTTGGGTGTAGGGCTCTGGGTGGGCCCGGTAGTCGGCCTTAGGGCTCAGGGCAGTTAGACGTAGGGTTGGGGTAGGGTCGGTTGTAGGGTTTGTGGCTAGGGGGAGGCTGCGGGGGGTCTCGGTCTTAGGGCTCAGGGCTGGGTAGGGGTCGGTGTTAGGGTTGTGGTCCTGGGGGCTGCGGGGGGGTCTCGGTCTTAGGGTTCAGGGCTGGGGAGGGGTCGTTAGTAGGGTTTTGGGCTTGCGGGGGGGGCTGTGGGGGGTCTCGGTCTTAGGGCTCAGGGCTGGGGAGGGGTTGGTGTTAGAGTTTGGGGCCTGGGGGGGCTGCGGGGGTCTCGGTCTTAGGGCTCAGGGCTGGGAAGGGGTTCGGTGTTAGGGTTTTGGGGCCTGGGGGGGCTGCGGGGGGTGTCGGTCTTAGGGCTCAGGGCTGGGTAGGGGTCAGTGTTAGGGTTTAGGGCCAGGGGGGGGGCTATGGCGGGTCTCGGTACTAGGGCTTAGGGCTGGGGTAGGGTTGGGTGTAGGGCTCTGGGTGTTGGGTGGGTGGGCCCGGTAGTCGGCCTTAGGGCTCAGGGCAGTTAGACGTAGGGTTGGGGTAGGGTCGGTTGTAGGGTTTGTGGCTAGGGGGAGGCTGCGGGGGGTCTCGGTCTTAGGGCTCAGGGCTGGGTAGGGGTCGGTGTTAGGGTTGTGGTCCTGGGGGCTGCGGGGGGGTCTCGGTCTTAGGGTTCAGGGCTAGGGAGGGGTCGTTAGTAGGGTGTTGGGCTTGGGGGTGGGGGCTGTGGGGGGTGTCGGTCTTAGGGCTCAGGGCTGGGGAGGGGTTGGTGTTAGAGTTTGGGGCCTGGGGGGGCTGCGGGGGTCTTGGTCTTAGGGCTCAGGGCTGGGAAGGGGTTCGGTGTTAGGGTTTTGGGGCCTGGGGGGGCTGCGGGGGGTGTTGGTCTTAGGGCTCAGGGCTGGGTAGGGGGTCGGTGATAGGGTTTAGGGCCTGGGGGGGGCTATGGTGGGTCTCGGTACTAGGGCTTAGGGCTGGGGTAGGGTTGGGTGTAGGGCTCTGGGTGGGCCCGGTAGTCGGCCTTAGGGCTCAGGGCAGTTAGACGTAGGGTTGGGGTAGGGTCGGTTGTAGGGTTTGTGGCTAGGGGGAGGCTGCGGGGGGTCTCGGTCTTAGGGCTCAGGGCTGGGTAGGGGTCGGTGTTAGGGTTGTGGTCCTGGGGGCTGCGGGGGGGTCTCGGTCTTAGGGTTCAGGGCTGGGGAGGGGTCGTTAGTAGGGTTTTGGGCTTGCGGGGGGGGCTGTGGGGGGTCTCGGTCTTAGGGCTCAGGGCTGGGGAGGGGTTGGTGTTAGAGTTTGGGGCCTGGGGGGGCTGCGGGGGTCTCGGTCTTAGGGCTCAGGGCTGGGAAGGGGTTCGGTGTTAGGGTTTTGGGGCCTGGGGGGGCTGCGGGGGGTGTTGGTCTTAGGGCTCAGGGCTGGGTAGGGGGTCGGTGATAGGGTTTAGGGCCTGGGGGGGGCTATGGCGGGTCTCGGTCTTAGGGCTCAGGGCTGGAAAGGGGTTCGGTGTTAGGGTTTTGGGGCCTGGGGGGGCTGCGGGGGGTGTCGGTCTTAGGGCTCAGGGCTGGGTAGGGGTCAGTGTTAGGGTTTAGGGCCAGGGGGGGGGCTATGGCGGGTCTCGGTACTAGGGCTTAGGGCTGGGGTAGGGTTGGGTGTAGGGCTCTGGGTGTTGGGTGGGTGGGCCCGGTAGTCGGCCTTAGGGCTCAGGGCAGTTAGACGTAGGGTTGGGGTAGGGTCGGTTGTAGGGTTTGTGGCTAGGGGGAGGCTGCGGGGGGTCTCGGTCTTAGGGCTCAGGGCTGGGTAGGGGTCGGTGTTAGGGTTGTGGTCCTGGGGGCTGCGGGGGGGTCTCGGTCTTAGGGTTCAGGGCTAGGGAGGGGTCGTTAGTAGGGTGTTGGGCTTGGGGGTGGGGGCTGTGGGGGGTGTCGGTCTTAGGGCTCAGGGCTGGGGAGGGGTTGGTGTTAGAGTTTGGGGCCTGGGGGGGCTGCGGGGGTCTTGGTCTTAGGGCTCAGGGCTGGGAAGGGGTTCGGTGTTAGGGTTTTGGGGCCTGGGGGGGCTGCGGGGGGTGTTGGTCTTAGGGCTCAGGGCTGGGTAGGGGGTCGGTGATAGGGTTTAGGGCCTGGGGGGGGCTATGGTGGGTCTCGGTACTAGGGCTTAGGGCTGGGGTAGGGTTGGGTGTAGGGCTCTGGGTGGGCCCGGTAGTCGGCCTTAGGGCTCAGGGCAGTTAGACGTAGGGTTGGGGTAGGGTCGGTTGTAGGGTTTGTGGCTAGGGGGAGGCTGCGGGGGGTCTCGGTCTTAGGGCTCAGGGCTGGGTAGGGGTCGGTGTTAGGGTTGTGGTCCTGGGGGCTGCGGGGGGGTCTCGGTCTTAGGGTTCAGGGCTGGGGAGGGGTCGTTAGTAGGGTTTTGGGCTTGCGGGGGGGGCTGTGGGGGGTCTCGGTCTTAGGGCTCAGGGCTGGGGAGGGGTTGGTGTTAGAGTTTGGGGCCTGGGGGGGCTGCGGGGGTCTCGGTCTTAGGGCTCAGGGCTGGGAAGGGGTTCGGTGTTAGGGTTTTGGGGCCTGGGGGGGCTGCGGGGGGTGTTGGTCTTAGGGCTCAGGGCTGGGTAGGGGGTCGGTGATAGGGTTTAGGGCCTGGGGGGGGCTATGGTGGGTCTCGGTACTAGGGCTTAGGGCTGGGGTAGGGTTGGGTGTAGGGCTCTGGGTGGGCCCGGTAGTCGGCCTTAGGGCTCAGGGCAGTTAGACGTAGGGTTGGGGTAGGGTCGGTTGTAGGGTTTGTGGCTAGGGGGAGGCTGCGGGGGGTCTCGGTCTTAGGGCTCAGGGCTGGGTAGGGGTCGGTGTTAGGGTTGTGGTCCTGGGGGCTGCGGGGGGGTCTCGGTCTTAGGGTTCAGGGCTAGGGAGGGGTCGTTAGTAGGGTGTTGGGCTTGGGGGTGGGGGCTGTGGGGGGTGTCGGTCTTAGGGCTCAGGGCTGGGGAGGGGTTGGTGTTAGAGTTTGGGGCCTGGGGGGGCTGCGGGGGTCTTGGTCTTAGGGCTCAGGGCTGGGAAGGGGTTCGGTGTTAGGGTTTTGGGGCCTGGGGGGGCTGCGGGGGGTGTTGGTCTTAGGGCTCAGGGCTGGGTAGGGGGTCGGTGATAGGGTTTAGGGCCTGGGGGGGGCTATGGTGGGTCTCGGTACTAGGGCTTAGGGCTGGGGTAGGGTTGGGTGTAGGGCTCTGGGTGGGCCCGGTAGTCGGCCTTAGGGCTCAGGGCAGTTAGACGTAGGGTTGGGGTAGGGTCGGTTGTAGGGTTTGTGGCTAGGGGGAGGCTGCGGGGGGTCTCGGTCTTAGGGCTCAGGGCTGGGTAGGGGTCGGTGTTAGGGTTGTGGTCCTGGGGGCTGCGGGGGGGTCTCGGTCTTAGGGTTCAGGGCTAGGGAGGGGTCGTTAGTAGGGTGTTGGGCTTGGGGGTGGGGGCTGTGGGGGGTGTCGGTCTTAGGGCTCAGGGCTGGGGAGGGGTTGGTGTTAGAGTTTGGGGCCTGGGGGGGCTGCGGGGGTCTTGGTCTTAGGGCTCAGGGCTGGGAAGGGGTTCGGTGTTAGGGTTTTGGGGCCTGGGGGGGCTGCGGGGGGTGTTGGTCTTAGGGCTCAGGGCTGGGTAGGGGGTCGGTGATAGGGTTTAGGGCCTGGGGGGGGCTATGGTGGGTCTCGGTACTAGGGCTTAGGGCTGGGGTAGGGTTGGGTGTAGGGCTCTGGGTGGGCCCGGTAGTCGGCCTTAGGGCTCAGGGCAGTTAGACGTAGGGTTGGGGTAGGGTCGGTTGTAGGGTTTGTGGCTAGGGGGAGGCTGCGGGGGGTCTCGGTCTTAGGGCTCAGGGCTGGGTAGGGGTCGGTGTTAGGGTTGTGGTCCTGGGGGCTGCGGGGGGGTCTCGGTCTTAGGGTTCAGGGCTGGGGAGGGGTCGTTAGTAGGGTTTTGGGCTTGCGGGGGGGGCTGTGGGGGGTGTCGGTCTTAGGGCTCAGGGCTGGGGAGGGGTTGGTGTTAGAGTTTGGGGCCTGGGGGGGCTGCGGGGGTCTTGGTCTTAGGGCTCAGGGCTGGGAAGGGGTTCGGTGTTAGGGTTTTGGGGCCTGGGGGGGCTGCGGGGGGTGTTGGTCTTAGGGCTCAGGGCTGGGTAGGGGGTCGGTGATAGGGTTTAGGGCCTGGGGGGGGCTATGGTGGGTCTCGGTACTAGGGCTTAGGGCTGGGGTAGGGTTGGGTGTAGGGCTCTGGGTGGGCCCGGTAGTCGGCCTTAGGGCTCAGGGCAGTTAGACGTAGGGTTGGGGTAGGGTCGGTTGTAGGGTTTGTGGCTAGGGGGAGGCTGCGGGGGGTCTCGGTCTTAGGGCTCAGGGCTGGGTAGGGGTCGGTGTTAGGGTTGTGGTCCTGGGGGCTGCGGGGGGGTCTCGGTCTTAGGGTTCAGGGCTAGGGAGGGGTCGTTAGTAGGGTGTTGGGCTTGGGGGTGGGGGCTGTGGGGGGTGTCGGTCTTAGGGCTCAGGGCTGGGGAGGGGTTGGTGTTAGAGTTTGGGGCCTGGGGGGGCTGCGGGGGTCTTGGTCTTAGGGCTCAGGGCTGGGAAGGGGTTCGGTGTTAGGGTTTTGGGGCCTGGGGGGGCTGCGGGGGGTGTTGGTCTTAGGGCTCAGGGCTGGGTAGGGGGTCGGTGATAGGGTTTAGGGCCTGGGGGGGGCTATGGTGGGTCTCGGTACTAGGGCTTAGGGCTGGGGTAGGGTTGGGTGTAGGGCTCTGGGTGGGCCCGGTAGTCGGCCTTAGGGCTCAGGGCAGTTAGACGTAGGGTTGGGGTAGGGTCGGTTGTAGGGTTTGTGGCTAGGGGGAGGCTGCGGGGGGTCTCGGTCTTAGGGCTCAGGGCTGGGTAGGGGTCGGTGTTAGGGTTGTGGTCCTGGGGGCTGCGGGGGGGTCTCGGTCTTAGGGTTCAGGGCTAGGGAGGGGTCGTTAGTAGGGTGTTGGGCTTGGGGGTGGGGGCTGTGGGGGGTGTCGGTCTTAGGGCTCAGGGCTGGGGAGGGGTTGGTGTTAGAGTTTGGGGCCTGGGGGGGCTGCGGGGGTCTTGGTCTTAGGGCTCAGGGCTGGGAAGGGGTTCGGTGTTAGGGTTTTGGGGCCTGGGGGGGCTGCGGGGGGTGTTGGTCTTAGGGCTCAGGGCTGGGTAGGGGGTCGGTGATAGGGTTTAGGGCCTGGGGGGGGCTATGGTGGGTCTCGGTACTAGGGCTTAGGGCTGGGGTAGGGTTGGGTGTAGGGCTCTGGGTGGGCCCGGTAGTCGGCCTTAGGGCTCAGGGCAGTTAGACGTAGGGTTGGGGTAGGGTCGGTTGTAGGGTTTGTGGCTAGGGGGAGGCTGCGGGGGGTCTCGGTCTTAGGGCTCAGGGCTGGGTAGGGGTCGGTGTTAGGGTTGTGGTCCTGGGGGCTGCGGGGGGGTCTCGGTCTTAGGGTTCAGGGCTGGGGAGGGGTCGTTAGTAGGGTTTTGGGCTTGCGGGGGGGGCTGTGGGGGGTGTCGGTCTTAGGGCTCAGGGCTGGGGAGGGGTTGGTGTTAGAGTTTGGGGCCTGGGGGGGCTGCGGGGGTCTTGGTCTTAGGGCTCAGGGCTGGGAAGGGGTTCGGTGTTAGGGTTTTGGGGCCTGGGGGGGCTGCGGGGGGTGTTGGTCTTAGGGCTCAGGGCTGGGTAGGGGGTCGGTGATAGGGTTTAGGGCCTGGGGGGGGCTATGGTGGGTCTCGGTACTAGGGCTTAGGGCTGGGGTAGGGTTGGGTGTAGGGCTCTGGGTGGGCCCGGTAGTCGGCCTTAGGGCTCAGGGCAGTTAGACGTAGGGTTGGGGTAGGGTCGGTTGTAGGGTTTGTGGCTAGGGGGAGGCTGCGGGGGGTCTCGGTCTTAGGGCTCAGGGCTGGGTAGGGGTCGGTGTTAGGGTTGTGGTCCTGGGGGCTGCGGGGGGGTCTCGGTCTTAGGGTTCAGGGCTAGGGAGGGGTCGTTAGTAGGGTGTTGGGCTTGGGGGTGGGGGCTGTGGGGGGTGTCGGTCTTAGGGCTCAGGGCTGGGTAGGGGTCGGTGTTAGGGTTTAGGGCCTGGGGGGGCTATGGTGGGTCTCGGTACTAGGGCTTAGGGCTGGGGTAGGGTTGGGTGTAGGGCTCTGGGTGTTGGGTGGGTGGGCCCGGTAGTCGGCCTTAGGGCTCAGGGCAGTTAGACGTAGGGTTGGGGTAGGGTCGGTTGTAGGGTTTGTGGCTAGGGGGAGGCTGCGGGGGGTCTCGGTCTTAGGGCTCAGGGCTGGGTAGGGGTCGGTGTTAGGGTTGTGGTCCTGGGGGCTGCGGGGGGGTCTCGGTCTTAGGGTTCAGGGCTGGGGAGGGGTTGGTGTTAGAGTTTGGGGCCTGGGGGGGCTGCGGGGGTCTCGGTCTTAGGGCTCAGGGCTGGGAAGGGGTTCGGTGTTAGGGTTTTGGGGCCTGGGGGGGCTGCGGGGGGTGTCGGTCTTAGGGCTCAGGGCTGGGTAGGGGTCAGTGTTAGGGTTTAGGGCCAGGGGGGGGGCTATGGCGGGTCTCGGTACTAGGGCTTAGGGCTGGGGTAGGGTTGGGTGTAGGGCTCTGGGTGTTGGGTGGGTGGGCCCGGTAGTCGGCCTTAGGGCTCAGGGCAGTTAGACGTAGGGTTGGGGTAGGGTCGGTTGTAGGGTTTGTGGCTAGGGGGAGGCTGCGGGGGGTCTCGGTCTTAGGGCTCAGGGCTGGGTAGGGGTCGGTGTTAGGGTTGTGGTCCTGGGGGCTGCGGGGGGGTCTCGGTCTTAGGGTTCAGGGCTGGGGAGGGGTCGTTAGTAGGGTTTTGGGCTTGCGGGGGGGGCTGTGGGGGGTCTCGGTCTTAGGGCTCAGGGCTGGGGAGGGGTTGGTGTTAGAGTTTGGGGCCTGGGGGGGCTGCGGGGGTCTCGGTCTTAGGGCTCAGGGCTGGGAAGGGGTTCGGTGTTAGGGTTTTGGGGCCTGGGGGGGCTGCGGGGGGTGTCGGTCTTAGGGCTCAGGGCTGGGTAGGGGTCAGTGTTAGGGTTTAGGGCCAGGGGGGGGGCTATGGCGGGTCTCGGTACTAGGGCTTAGGGCTGGGGTAGGGTTGGGTGTAGGGCTCTGGGTGTTGGGTGGGTGGGCCCGGTAGTCGGCCTTAGGGCTCAGGGCAGTTAGACGTAGGGTTGGGGTAGGGTCGGTTGTAGGGTTTGTGGCTAGGGGGAGGCTGCGGGGGGTCTCGGTCTTAGGGCTCAGGGCTGGGTAGGGGTCGGTGTTAGGGTTGTGGTCCTGGGGGCTGCGGGGGGGTCTCGGTCTTAGGGTTCAGGGCTGGGGAGGGGTCGTTAGTAGGGTTTTGGGCTTGCGGGGGGGGCTGTGGGGGGTCTCGGTCTTAGGGCTCAGGGCTGGGGAGGGGTTGGTGTTAGAGTTTGGGGCCTGGGGGGGCTGCGGGGGTCTCGGTCTTAGGGCTCAGGGCTGGGAAGGGGTTCGGTGTTAGGGTTTTGGGGCCTGGGGGGGCTGCGGGGGGTGTTGGTCTTAGGGCTCAGGGCTGGGTAGGGGGTCGGTGATAGGGTTTAGGGCCTGGGGGGGGCTATGGTGGGTCTCGGTACTAGGGCTTAGGGCTGGGGTAGGGTTGGGTGTAGGGCTCTGGGTGGGCCCGGTAGTCGGCCTTAGGGCTCAGGGCAGTTAGACGTAGGGTTGGGGTAGGGTCGGTTGTAGGGTTTGTGGCTAGGGGGAGGCTGCGGGGGGTCTCGGTCTTAGGGCTCAGGGCTGGGTAGGGGTCGGTGTTAGGGTTGTGGTCCTGGGGGCTGCGGGGGGGTCTCGGTCTTAGGGTTCAGGGCTAGGGAGGGGTCGTTAGTAGGGTGTTGGGCTTGGGGGTGGGGGCTGTGGGGGGTGTCGGTCTTAGGGCTCAGGGCTGGGTAGGGGTCGGTGTTAGGGTTTAGGGCCTGGGGGGGCTATGGTGGGTCTCGGTACTAGGGCTTAGGGCTGGGGTAGGGTTGGGTGTAGGGCTCTGGGTGTTGGGTGGGTGGGCCCGGTAGTCGGCCTTAGGGCTCAGGGCAGTTAGACGTAGGGTTGGGGTAGGGTCGGTTGTAGGGTTTGTGGCTAGGGGGAGGCTGCGGGGGGTCTCGGTCTTAGGGCTCAGGGCTGGGTAGGGGTCGGTGTTAGGGTTGTGGTCCTGGGGGCTGCGGGGGGGTCTCGGTCTTAGGGTTCAGGGCTGGGGAGGGGTCGTTAGTAGGGTTTTGGGCTTGCGGGGGGGGCTGTGGGGGGTCTCGGTCTTAGGGCTCAGGGCTGGGGAGGGGTTGGTGTTAGAGTTTGGGGCCTGGGGGGGCTGCGGGGGTCTCGGTCTTAGGGCTCAGGGCTGGGAAGGGGTTCGGTGTTAGGGTTTTGGGGCCTGGGGGGGCTGCGGGGGGTGTTGGTCTTAGGGCTCAGGGCTGGGTAGGGGGTCGGTGATAGGGTTTAGGGCCTGGGGGGGGCTATGGCGGGTCTCGGTCTTAGGGCTCAGGGCTGGAAAGGGGTTCGGTGTTAGGGTTTTGGGGCCTGGGGGGGCTGCGGGGGGTGTTGGTCTTAGGGCTCAGGGCTGGGTAGGGGGTCGGTGATAGGGTTTAGGGCCTGGGGGGGGCTATGGTGGGTCTCGGTACTAGGGCTTAGGGCTGGGGTAGGGTTGGGTGTAGGGCTCTGGGTGGGCCCGGTAGTCGGCCTTAGGGCTCAGGGCAGTTAGACGTAGGGTTGGGGTAGGGTCGGTTGTAGGGTTTGTGGCTAGGGGGAGGCTGCGGGGGGTCTCGGTCTTAGGGCTCAGGGCTGGGTAGGGGTCGGTGTTAGGGTTGTGGTCCTGGGGGCTGCGGGGGGGTCTCGGTCTTAGGGTTCAGGGCTGGGGAGGGGTCGTTAGTAGGGTTTTGGGCTTGCGGGGGGGGCTGTGGGGGGTCTCGGTCTTAGGGCTCAGGGCTGGGGAGGGGTTGGTGTTAGAGTTTGGGGCCTGGGGGGGCTGCGGGGGTCTCGGTCTTAGGGCTCAGGGCTGGGAAGGGGTTCGGTGTTAGGGTTTTGGGGCCTGGGGGGGCTGCGGGGGGTGTTGGTCTTAGGGCTCAGGGCTGGGTAGGGGGTCGGTGATAGGGTTTAGGGCCTGGGGGGGGCTATGGTGGGTCTCGGTACTAGGGCTTAGGGCTGGGGTAGGGTTGGGTGTAGGGCTCTGGGTGGGCCCGGTAGTCGGCCTTAGGGCTCAGGGCAGTTAGACGTAGGGTTGGGGTAGGGTCGGTTGTAGGGTTTGTGGCTAGGGGGAGGCTGCGGGGGGTCTCGGTCTTAGGGCTCAGGGCTGGGTAGGGGTCGGTGTTAGGGTTGTGGTCCTGGGGGCTGCGGGGGGGTCTCGGTCTTAGGGTTCAGGGCTAGGGAGGGGTCGTTAGTAGGGTGTTGGGCTTGGGGGTGGGGGCTGTGGGGGGTGTCGGTCTTAGGGCTCAGGGCTGGGTAGGGGTCGGTGTTAGGGTTTAGGGCCTGGGGGGGGCTATGGTGGGTCTCGGTACTAGGGCTTAGGGCTGGGGTAGGGTTGGGTGTAGGGCTCTGGGTGGGCCCGGTAGTCGGCCTTAGGGCTCAGGGCAGTTAGACGTAGGGTTGGGGTAGGGTCGGTTGTAGGGTTTGTGGCTAGGGGGAGGCTGCGGGGGGTCTCGGTCTTAGGGCTCAGGGCTGGGTAGGGGTCGGTGTTAGGGTTGTGGTCCTGGGGGCTGCGGGGGGGTCTCGGTCTTAGGGTTCAGGGCTAGGGAGGGGTCGTTAGTAGGGTGTTGGGCTTGGGGGTGGGGGCTGTGGGGGGTGTCGGTCTTAGGGCTCAGGGCTGGGGAGGGGTTGGTGTTAGAGTTTGGGGCCTGGGGGGGCTGCGGGGGTCTTGGTCTTAGGGCTCAGGGCTGGGAAGGGGTTCGGTGTTAGGGTTTTGGGGCCTGGGGGGGCTGCGGGGGGTGTTGGTCTTAGGGCTCAGGGCTGGGTAGGGGGTCGGTGATAGGGTTTAGGGCCTGGGGGGGGCTATGGTGGGTCTCGGTACTAGGGCTTAGGGCTGGGGTAGGGTTGGGTGTAGGGCTCTGGGTGGGCCCGGTAGTCGGCCTTAGGGCTCAGGGCAGTTAGACGTAGGGTTGGGGTAGGGTCGGTTGTAGGGTTTGTGGCTAGGGGGAGGCTGCGGGGGGTCTCGGTCTTAGGGCTCAGGGCTGGGTAGGGGTCGGTGTTAGGGTTGTGGTCCTGGGGGCTGCGGGGGGGTCTCGGTCTTAGGGTTCAGGGCTAGGGAGGGGTCGTTAGTAGGGTGTTGGGCTTGGGGGTGGGGGCTGTGGGGGGTGTCGGTCTTAGGGCTCAGGGCTGGGTAGGGGTCGGTGTTAGGGTTTAGGGCCTGGGGGGGCTATGGTGGGTCTCGGTACTAGGGCTTAGGGCTGGGGTAGGGTTGGGTGTAGGGCTCTGGGTGTTGGGTGGGTGGGCCCGGTAGTCGGCCTTAGGGCTCAGGGCAGTTAGACGTAGGGTTGGGGTAGGGTCGGTTGTAGGGTTTGTGGCTAGGGGGAGGCTGCGGGGGGTCTCGGTCTTAGGGCTCAGGGCTGGGTAGGGGTCGGTGTTAGGGTTGTGGTCCTGGGGGCTGCGGGGGGGTCTCGGTCTTAGGGTTCAGGGCTGGGGAGGGGTCGTTAGTAGGGTTTTGGGCTTGCGGGGGGGGCTGTGGGGGGTCTCGGTCTTAGGGCTCAGGGCTGGGGAGGGGTTGGTGTTAGAGTTTGGGGCCTGGGGGGGCTGCGGGGGTCTCGGTCTTAGGGCTCAGGGCTGGGAAGGGGTTCGGTGTTAGGGTTTTGGGGCCTGGGGGGGCTGCGGGGGGTGTTGGTCTTAGGGCTCAGGGCTGGGTAGGGGGTCGGTGATAGGGTTTAGGGCCTGGGGGGGGCTATGGCGGGTCTCGGTCTTAGGGCTCAGGGCTGGAAAGGGGTTCGGTGTTAGGGTTTTGGGGCCTGGGGGGGCTGCGGGGGGTGTTGGTCTTAGGGCTCAGGGCTGGGTAGGGGGTCGGTGATAGGGTTTAGGGCCTGGGGGGGGCTATGGTGGGTCTCGGTACTAGGGCTTAGGGCTGGGGTAGGGTTGGGTGTAGGGCTCTGGGTGGGCCCGGTAGTCGGCCTTAGGGCTCAGGGCAGTTAGACGTAGGGTTGGGGTAGGGTCGGTTGTAGGGTTTGTGGCTAGGGGGAGGCTGCGGGGGGTCTCGGTCTTAGGGCTCAGGGCTGGGTAGGGGTCGGTGTTAGGGTTGTGGTCCTGGGGGCTGCGGGGGGGTCTCGGTCTTAGGGTTCAGGGCTGGGGAGGGGTCGTTAGTAGGGTTTTGGGCTTGCGGGGGGGGCTGTGGGGGGTCTCGGTCTTAGGGCTCAGGGCTGGGGAGGGGTTGGTGTTAGAGTTTGGGGCCTGGGGGGGCTGCGGGGGTCTCGGTCTTAGGGCTCAGGGCTGGGAAGGGGTTCGGTGTTAGGGTTTTGGGGCCTGGGGGGGCTGCGGGGGGTGTTGGTCTTAGGGCTCAGGGCTGGGTAGGGGGTCGGTGATAGGGTTTAGGGCCTGGGGGGGGCTATGGTGGGTCTCGGTACTAGGGCTTAGGGCTGGGGTAGGGTTGGGTGTAGGGCTCTGGGTGGGCCCGGTAGTCGGCCTTAGGGCTCAGGGCAGTTAGACGTAGGGTTGGGGTAGGGTCGGTTGTAGGGTTTGTGGCTAGGGGGAGGCTGCGGGGGGTCTCGGTCTTAGGGCTCAGGGCTGGGTAGGGGTCGGTGTTAGGGTTGTGGTCCTGGGGGCTGCGGGGGGGTCTCGGTCTTAGGGTTCAGGGCTAGGGAGGGGTCGTTAGTAGGGTGTTGGGCTTGGGGGTGGGGGCTGTGGGGGGTGTCGGTCTTAGGGCTCAGGGCTGGGTAGGGGTCGGTGTTAGGGTTTAGGGCCTGGGGGGGCTATGGTGGGTCTCGGTACTAGGGCTTAGGGCTGGGGTAGGGTTGGGTGTAGGGCTCTGGGTGTTGGGTGGGTGGGCCCGGTAGTCGGCCTTAGGGCTCAGGGCAGTTAGACGTAGGGTTGGGGTAGGGTCGGTTGTAGGGTTTGTGGCTAGGGGGAGGCTGCGGGGGGTCTCGGTCTTAGGGCTCAGGGCTGGGTAGGGGTCGGTGTTAGGGTTGTGGTCCTGGGGGCTGCGGGGGGGTCTCGGTCTTAGGGTTCAGGGCTGGGGAGGGGTCGTTAGTAGGGTTTTGGGCTTGCGGGGGGGGCTGTGGGGGGTCTCGGTCTTAGGGCTCAGGGCTGGGGAGGGGTTGGTGTTAGAGTTTGGGGCCTGGGGGGGCTGCGGGGGTCTCGGTCTTAGGGCTCAGGGCTGGGAAGGGGTTCGGTGTTAGGGTTTTGGGGCCTGGGGGGGCTGCGGGGGGTGTTGGTCTTAGGGCTCAGGGCTGGGTAGGGGGTCGGTGATAGGGTTTAGGGCCTGGGGGGGGCTATGGCGGGTCTCGGTCTTAGGGCTCAGGGCTGGAAAGGGGTTCGGTGTTAGGGTTTTGGGGCCTGGGGGGGCTGCGGGGGGTGTCGGTCTTAGGGCTCAGGGCTGGGTAGGGGTCAGTGTTAGGGTTTAGGGCCAGGGGGGGGGCTATGGCGGGTCTCGGTACTAGGGCTTAGGGCTGGGGTAGGGTTGGGTGTAGGGCTCTGGGTGTTGGGTGGGTGGGCCCGGTAGTCGGCCTTAGGGCTCAGGGCAGTTAGACGTAGGGTTGGGGTAGGGTCGGTTGTAGGGTTTGTGGCTAGGGGGAGGCTGCGGGGGGTCTCGGTCTTAGGGCTCAGGGCTGGGTAGGGGTCGGTGTTAGGGTTGTGGTCCTGGGGGCTGCGGGGGGGTCTCGGTCTTAGGGTTCAGGGCTAGGGAGGGGTCGTTAGTAGGGTGTTGGGCTTGGGGGTGGGGGCTGTGGGGGGTGTCGGTCTTAGGGCTCAGGGCTGGGGAGGGGTTGGTGTTAGAGTTTGGGGCCTGGGGGGGCTGCGGGGGTCTTGGTCTTAGGGCTCAGGGCTGGGAAGGGGTTCGGTGTTAGGGTTTTGGGGCCTGGGGGGGCTGCGGGGGGTGTTGGTCTTAGGGCTCAGGGCTGGGTAGGGGGTCGGTGATAGGGTTTAGGGCCTGGGGGGGGCTATGGTGGGTCTCGGTACTAGGGCTTAGGGCTGGGGTAGGGTTGGGTGTAGGGCTCTGGGTGGGCCCGGTAGTCGGCCTTAGGGCTCAGGGCAGTTAGACGTAGGGTTGGGGTAGGGTCGGTTGTAGGGTTTGTGGCTAGGGGGAGGCTGCGGGGGGTCTCGGTCTTAGGGCTCAGGGCTGGGTAGGGGTCGGTGTTAGGGTTGTGGTCCTGGGGGCTGCGGGGGGGTCTCGGTCTTAGGGTTCAGGGCTGGGGAGGGGTCGTTAGTAGGGTTTTGGGCTTGCGGGGGGGGCTGTGGGGGGTCTCGGTCTTAGGGCTCAGGGCTGGGGAGGGGTTGGTGTTAGAGTTTGGGGCCTGGGGGGGCTGCGGGGGTCTCGGTCTTAGGGCTCAGGGCTGGGAAGGGGTTCGGTGTTAGGGTTTTGGGGCCTGGGGGGGCTGCGGGGGGTGTTGGTCTTAGGGCTCAGGGCTGGGTAGGGGGTCGGTGATAGGGTTTAGGGCCTGGGGGGGGCTATGGTGGGTCTCGGTACTAGGGCTTAGGGCTGGGGTAGGGTTGGGTGTAGGGCTCTGGGTGGGCCCGGTAGTCGGCCTTAGGGCTCAGGGCAGTTAGACGTAGGGTTGGGGTAGGGTCGGTTGTAGGGTTTGTGGCTAGGGGGAGGCTGCGGGGGGTCTCGGTCTTAGGGCTCAGGGCTGGGTAGGGGTCGGTGTTAGGGTTGTGGTCCTGGGGGCTGCGGGGGGGTCTCGGTCTTAGGGTTCAGGGCTAGGGAGGGGTCGTTAGTAGGGTGTTGGGCTTGGGGGTGGGGGCTGTGGGGGGTGTCGGTCTTAGGGCTCAGGGCTGGGGAGGGGTTGGTGTTAGAGTTTGGGGCCTGGGGGGGCTGCGGGGGTCTCGGTCTTAGGGCTCAGGGCTGGGAAGGGGTTCGGTGTTAGGGTTTTGGGGCCTGGGGGGGCTGCGGGGGGTGTTGGTCTTAGGGCTCAGGGCTGGGTAGGGGGTCGGTGATAGGGTTTAGGGCCTGGGGGGGGCTATGGCGGGTCTCGGTCTTAGGGCTCAGGGCTGGAAAGGGGTTCGGTGTTAGGGTTTTGGGGCCTGGGGGGGCTGCGGGGGGTGTCGGTCTTAGGGCTCAGGGCTGGGTAGGGGTCAGTGTTAGGGTTTAGGGCCAGGGGGGGGGCTATGGCGGGTCTCGGTACTAGGGCTTAGGGCTGGGGTAGGGTTGGGTGTAGGGCTCTGGGTGTTGGGTGGGTGGGCCCGGTAGTCGGCCTTAGGGCTCAGGGCAGTTAGACGTAGGGTTGGGGTAGGGTCGGTTGTAGGGTTTGTGGCTAGGGGGAGGCTGCGGGGGGTCTCGGTCTTAGGGCTCAGGGCTGGGTAGGGGTCGGTGTTAGGGTTGTGGTCCTGGGGGCTGCGGGGGGGTCTCGGTCTTAGGGTTCAGGGCTAGGGAGGGGTCGTTAGTAGGGTGTTGGGCTTGGGGGTGGGGGCTGTGGGGGGTGTCGGTCTTAGGGCTCAGGGCTGGGGAGGGGTTGGTGTTAGAGTTTGGGGCCTGGGGGGGCTGCGGGGGTCTTGGTCTTAGGGCTCAGGGCTGGGAAGGGGTTCGGTGTTAGGGTTTTGGGGCCTGGGGGGGCTGCGGGGGGTGTTGGTCTTAGGGCTCAGGGCTGGGTAGGGGGTCGGTGATAGGGTTTAGGGCCTGGGGGGGGCTATGGTGGGTCTCGGTACTAGGGCTTAGGGCTGGGGTAGGGTTGGGTGTAGGGCTCTGGGTGGGCCCGGTAGTCGGCCTTAGGGCTCAGGGCAGTTAGACGTAGGGTTGGGGTAGGGTCGGTTGTAGGGTTTGTGGCTAGGGGGAGGCTGCGGGGGGTCTCGGTCTTAGGGCTCAGGGCTGGGTAGGGGTCGGTGTTAGGGTTGTGGTCCTGGGGGCTGCGGGGGGGTCTCGGTCTTAGGGTTCAGGGCTGGGGAGGGGTCGGTGTTAGGGTTTAGGGCCTGGGGGGGGCTATGGTGGGTCTCGGTACTAGGGCTTAGGGCTGGGGTAGGGTTGGGTGTAGGGCTCTGGGTGTTGGGTGGGTGGGCCCGGTAGTCGGCCTTAGGGCTCAGGGCAGTTAGACGTAGGGTTGGGGTAGGGTCGGTTGTAGGGTTTGTGGCTAGGGGGAGGCTGCGGGGGGTCTCGGTCTTAGGGCTCAGGGCTGGGTAGGGGTCGGTGTTAGGGTTGTGGTCCTGGGGGCTGCGGGGGGGTCTCGGTCTTAGGGTTCAGGGCTGGGGAGGGGTCGTTAGTAGGGTTTTGGGCTTGCGGGGGGGGCTGTGGGGGGTCTCGGTCTTAGGGCTCAGGGCTGGGGAGGGGTTGGTGTTAGAGTTTGGGGCCTGGGGGGGCTGCGGGGGTCTCGGTCTTAGGGCTCAGGGCTGGGAAGGGGTTCGGTGTTAGGGTTTTGGGGCCTGGGGGGGCTGCGGGGGGTGTCGGTCTTAGGGCTCAGGGCTGGGTAGGGGTCAGTGTTAGGGTTTAGGGCCAGGGGGGGGGCTATGGCGGGTCTCGGTACTAGGGCTTAGGGCTGGGGTAGGGTTGGGTGTAGGGCTCTGGGTGTTGGGTGGGTGGGCCCGGTAGTCGGCCTTAGGGCTCAGGGCAGTTAGACGTAGGGTTGGGGTAGGGTCGGTTGTAGGGTTTGTGGCTAGGGGGAGGCTGCGGGGGGTCTCGGTCTTAGGGCTCAGGGCTGGGTAGGGGTCGGTGTTAGGGTTGTGGTCCTGGGGGCTGCGGGGGGGTCTCGGTCTTAGGGTTCAGGGCTAGGGAGGGGTCGTTAGTAGGGTGTTGGGCTTGGGGGTGGGGGCTGTGGGGGGTGTCGGTCTTAGGGCTCAGGGCTGGGGAGGGGTTGGTGTTAGAGTTTGGGGCCTGGGGGGGCTGCGGGGGTCTTGGTCTTAGGGCTCAGGGCTGGGAAGGGGTTCGGTGTTAGGGTTTTGGGGCCTGGGGGGGCTGCGGGGGGTGTTGGTCTTAGGGCTCAGGGCTGGGTAGGGGGTCGGTGATAGGGTTTAGGGCCTGGGGGGGGCTATGGTGGGTCTCGGTACTAGGGCTTAGGGCTGGGGTAGGGTTGGGTGTAGGGCTCTGGGTGGGCCCGGTAGTCGGCCTTAGGGCTCAGGGCAGTTAGACGTAGGGTTGGGGTAGGGTCGGTTGTAGGGTTTGTGGCTAGGGGGAGGCTGCGGGGGGTCTCGGTCTTAGGGCTCAGGGCTGGGTAGGGGTCGGTGTTAGGGTTGTGGTCCTGGGGGCTGCGGGGGGGTCTCGGTCTTAGGGTTCAGGGCTGGGGAGGGGTCGGTGTTAGGGTTTAGGGCCTGGGGGGGGCTATGGTGGGTCTCGGTACTAGGGCTTAGGGCTGGGGTAGGGTTGGGTGTAGGGCTCTGGGTGTTGGGTGGGTGGGCCCGGTAGTCGGCCTTAGGGCTCAGGGCAGTTAGACGTAGGGTTGGGGTAGGGTCGGTTGTAGGGTTTGTGGCTAGGGGGAGGCTGCGGGGGGTCTCGGTCTTAGGGCTCAGGGCTGGGTAGGGGTCGGTGTTAGGGTTGTGGTCCTGGGGGCTGCGGGGGGGTCTCGGTCTTAGGGTTCAGGGCTAGGGAGGGGTCGTTAGTAGGGTGTTGGGCTTGGGGGTGGGGGCTGTGGGGGGTGTCGGTCTTAGGGCTCAGGGCTGGGTAGGGGTCGGTGTTAGGGTTTAGGGCCTGGGGGGGCTATGGTGGGTCTCGGTACTAGGGCTTAGGGCTGGGGTAGGGTTGGGTGTAGGGCTCTGGGTGTTGGGTGGGTGGGCCCGGTAGTCGGCCTTAGGGCTCAGGGCAGTTAGACGTAGGGTTGGGGTAGGGTCGGTTGTAGGGTTTGTGGCTAGGGGGAGGCTGCGGGGGGTCTCGGTCTTAGGGCTCAGGGCTGGGTAGGGGTCGGTGTTAGGGTTGTGGTCCTGGGGGCTGCGGGGGGGTCTCGGTCTTAGGGTTCAGGGCTAGGGAGGGGTCGTTAGTAGGGTGTTGGGCTTGCGGGGGGGGCTGTGGGGGGTCTCGGTCTTAGGGCTCAGGGCTGGGGAGGGGTTGGTGTTAGAGTTTGGGGCCTGGGGGGGCTGCGGGGGTCTCGGTCTTAGGGCTCAGGGCTGGGAAGGGGTTCGGTGTTAGGGTTTTGGGGCCTGGGGGGGCTGCGGGGGGTGTCGGTCTTAGGGCTCAGGGCTGGGTAGGGGTCAGTGTTAGGGTTTAGGGCCAGGGGGGGGGCTATGGCGGGTCTCGGTACTAGGGCTTAGGGCTGGGGTAGGGTTGGGTGTAGGGCTCTGGGTGTTGGGTGGGTGGGCCCGGTAGTCGGCCTTAGGGCTCAGGGCAGTTAGACGTAGGGTTGGGGTAGGGTCGGTTGTAGGGTTTGTGGCTAGGGGGAGGCTGCGGGGGGTCTCGGTCTTAGGGCTCAGGGCTGGGTAGGGGTCGGTGTTAGGGTTGTGGTCCTGGGGGCTGCGGGGGGGTCTCGGTCTTAGGGTTCAGGGCTAGGGAGGGGTCGTTAGTAGGGTGTTGGGCTTGGGGGTGGGGGCTGTGGGGGGTGTCGGTCTTAGGGCTCAGGGCTGGGGAGGGGTTGGTGTTAGAGTTTGGGGCCTGGGGGGGCTGCGGGGGTCTTGGTCTTAGGGCTCAGGGCTGGGAAGGGGTTCGGTGTTAGGGTTTTGGGGCCTGGGGGGGCTGCGGGGGGTGTTGGTCTTAGGGCTCAGGGCTGGGTAGGGGGTCGGTGATAGGGTTTAGGGCCTGGGGGGGGCTATGGTGGGTCTCGGTACTAGGGCTTAGGGCTGGGGTAGGGTTGGGTGTAGGGCTCTGGGTGGGCCCGGTAGTCGGCCTTAGGGCTCAGGGCAGTTAGACGTAGGGTTGGGGTAGGGTCGGTTGTAGGGTTTGTGGCTAGGGGGAGGCTGCGGGGGGTCTCGGTCTTAGGGCTCAGGGCTGGGTAGGGGTCGGTGTTAGGGTTGTGGTCCTGGGGGCTGCGGGGGGGTCTCGGTCTTAGGGTTCAGGGCTAGGGAGGGGTCGTTAGTAGGGTGTTGGGCTTGGGGGTGGGGGCTGTGGGGGGTGTCGGTCTTAGGGCTCAGGGCTGGGTAGGGGTCGGTGTTAGGGTTTAGGGCCTGGGGGGGCTATGGTGGGTCTCGGTACTAGGGCTTAGGGCTGGGGTAGGGTTGGGTGTAGGGCTCTGGGTGTTGGGTGGGTGGGCCCGGTAGTCGGCCTTAGGGCTCAGGGCAGTTAGACGTAGGGTTGGGGTAGGGTCGGTTGTAGGGTTTGTGGCTAGGGGGAGGCTGCGGGGGGTCTCGGTCTTAGGGCTCAGGGCTGGGTAGGGGTCGGTGTTAGGGTTGTGGTCCTGGGGGCTGCGGGGGGGTCTCGGTCTTAGGGTTCAGGGCTGGGGAGGGGTCGGTGTTAGGGTTTAGGGCCTGGGGGGGGCTATGGTGGGTCTCGGTACTAGGGCTTAGGGCTGGGGTAGGGTTGGGTGTAGGGCTCTGGGTGTTGGGTGGGTGGGCCCGGTAGTCGGCCTTAGGGCTCAGGGCAGTTAGACGTAGGGTTGGGGTAGGGTCGGTTGTAGGGTTTGTGGCTAGGGGGAGGCTGCGGGGGGTCTCGGTCTTAGGGCTCAGGGCTGGGTAGGGGTCGGTGTTAGGGTTGTGGTCCTGGGGGCTGCGGGGGGGTCTCGGTCTTAGGGTTCAGGGCTAGGGAGGGGTCGTTAGTAGGGTGTTGGGCTTGGGGGTGGGGGCTGTGGGGGGTGTCGGTCTTAGGGCTCAGGGCTGGGTAGGGGTCGGTGTTAGGGTTTAGGGCCTGGGGGGGCTATGGTGGGTCTCGGTACTAGGGCTTAGGGCTGGGGTAGGGTTGGGTGTAGGGCTCTGGGTGTTGGGTGGGTGGGCCCGGTAGTCGGCCTTAGGGCTCAGGGCAGTTAGACGTAGGGTTGGGGTAGGGTCGGTTGTAGGGTTTGTGGCTAGGGGGAGGCTGCGGGGGGTCTCGGTCTTAGGGCTCAGGGCTGGGTAGGGGTCGGTGTTAGGGTTGTGGTCCTGGGGGCTGCGGGGGGGTCTCGGTCTTAGGGTTCAGGGCTAGGGAGGGGTCGTTAGTAGGGTGTTGGGCTTGCGGGGGGGGCTGTGGGGGGTCTCGGTCTTAGGGCTCAGGGCTGGGGAGGGGTTGGTGTTAGAGTTTGGGGCCTGGGGGGGCTGCGGGGGTCTCGGTCTTAGGGCTCAGGGCTGGGAAGGGGTTCGGTGTTAGGGTTTTGGGGCCTGGGGGGGCTGCGGGGGGTGTCGGTCTTAGGGCTCAGGGCTGGGTAGGGGTCAGTGTTAGGGTTTAGGGCCAGGGGGGGGGCTATGGCGGGTCTCGGTACTAGGGCTTAGGGCTGGGGTAGGGTTGGGTGTAGGGCTCTGGGTGTTGGGTGGGTGGGCCCGGTAGTCGGCCTTAGGGCTCAGGGCAGTTAGACGTAGGGTTGGGGTAGGGTCGGTTGTAGGGTTTGTGGCTAGGGGGAGGCTGCGGGGGGTCTCGGTCTTAGGGCTCAGGGCTGGGTAGGGGTCGGTGTTAGGGTTGTGGTCCTGGGGGCTGCGGGGGGGTCTCGGTCTTAGGGTTCAGGGCTGGGGAGGGGTCGGTGTTAGGGTTTAGGGCCTGGGGGGGGCTATGGTGGGTCTCGGTACTAGGGCTTAGGGCTGGGGTAGGGTTGGGTGTAGGGCTCTGGGTGTTGGGTGGGTGGGCCCGGTAGTCGGCCTTAGGGCTCAGGGCAGTTAGACGTAGGGTTGGGGTAGGGTCGGTTGTAGGGTTTGTGGCTAGGGGGAGGCTGCGGGGGGTCTCGGTCTTAGGGCTCAGGGCTGGGTAGGGGTCGGTGTTAGGGTTGTGGTCCTGGGGGCTGCGGGGGGGTCTCGGTCTTAGGGTTCAGGGCTGGGGAGGGGTCGTTAGTAGGGTTTTGGGCTTGCGGGGGGGGCTGTGGGGGGTCTCGGTCTTAGGGCTCAGGGCTGGGGAGGGGTTGGTGTTAGAGTTTGGGGCCTGGGGGGGCTGCGGGGGTCTCGGTCTTAGGGCTCAGGGCTGGGAAGGGGTTCGGTGTTAGGGTTTTGGGGCCTGGGGGGGCTGCGGGGGGTGTCGGTCTTAGGGCTCAGGGCTGGGTAGGGGTCAGTGTTAGGGTTTAGGGCCAGGGGGGGGGCTATGGCGGGTCTCGGTACTAGGGCTTAGGGCTGGGGTAGGGTTGGGTGTAGGGCTCTGGGTGTTGGGTGGGTGGGCCCGGTAGTCGGCCTTAGGGCTCAGGGCAGTTAGACGTAGGGTTGGGGTAGGGTCGGTTGTAGGGTTTGTGGCTAGGGGGAGGCTGCGGGGGGTCTCGGTCTTAGGGCTCAGGGCTGGGTAGGGGTCGGTGTTAGGGTTGTGGTCCTGGGGGCTGCGGGGGGGTCTCGGTCTTAGGGTTCAGGGCTAGGGAGGGGTCGTTAGTAGGGTGTTGGGCTTGGGGGTGGGGGCTGTGGGGGGTGTCGGTCTTAGGGCTCAGGGCTGGGGAGGGGTTGGTGTTAGAGTTTGGGGCCTGGGGGGGCTGCGGGGGTCTTGGTCTTAGGGCTCAGGGCTGGGAAGGGGTTCGGTGTTAGGGTTTTGGGGCCTGGGGGGGCTGCGGGGGGTGTTGGTCTTAGGGCTCAGGGCTGGGTAGGGGGTCGGTGATAGGGTTTAGGGCCTGGGGGGGGCTATGGTGGGTCTCGGTACTAGGGCTTAGGGCTGGGGTAGGGTTGGGTGTAGGGCTCTGGGTGGGCCCGGTAGTCGGCCTTAGGGCTCAGGGCAGTTAGACGTAGGGTTGGGGTAGGGTCGGTTGTAGGGTTTGTGGCTAGGGGGAGGCTGCGGGGGGTCTCGGTCTTAGGGCTCAGGGCTGGGTAGGGGTCGGTGTTAGGGTTGTGGTCCTGGGGGCTGCGGGGGGGTCTCGGTCTTAGGGTTCAGGGCTAGGGAGGGGTCGTTAGTAGGGTGTTGGGCTTGGGGGTGGGGGCTGTGGGGGGTGTCGGTCTTAGGGCTCAGGGCTGGGTAGGGGTCGGTGTTAGGGTTTAGGGCCTGGGGGGGCTATGGTGGGTCTCGGTACTAGGGCTTAGGGCTGGGGTAGGGTTGGGTGTAGGGCTCTGGGTGTTGGGTGGGTGGGCCCGGTAGTCGGCCTTAGGGCTCAGGGCAGTTAGACGTAGGGTTGGGGTAGGGTCGGTTGTAGGGTTTGTGGCTAGGGGGAGGCTGCGGGGGGTCTCGGTCTTAGGGCTCAGGGCTGGGTAGGGGTCGGTGTTAGGGTTGTGGTCCTGGGGGCTGCGGGGGGGTCTCGGTCTTAGGGTTCAGGGCTGGGGAGGGGTCGTTAGTAGGGTTTTGGGCTTGCGGGGGGGGCTGTGGGGGGTCTCGGTCTTAGGGCTCAGGGCTGGGGAGGGGTTGGTGTTAGAGTTTGGGGCCTGGGGGGGCTGCGGGGGTCTCGGTCTTAGGGCTCAGGGCTGGGAAGGGGTTCGGTGTTAGGGTTTTGGGGCCTGGGGGGGCTGCGGGGGGTGTTGGTCTTAGGGCTCAGGGCTGGGTAGGGGGTCGGTGATAGGGTTTAGGGCCTGGGGGGGGGCTATGGCGGGTCTCGGTACTAGGGCTTAGGGCTGGGGTAGGGTTGGGTGTAGGGCTCTGGGTGGGCCCGGTAGTCGGCCTTAGGGCTCAGGGCAGTTAGACGTAGGGTTGGGGTAGGGTCGGTTGTAGGGTTTGTGGCTAGGGGGAGGCTGCGGGGGGTCTCGGTCTTAGGGCTCAGGGCTGGGTAGGGGTCGGTGTTAGGGTTGTGGTCCTGGGGGCTGCGGGGGGGTCTCGGTCTTAGGGTTCAGGGCTAGGGAGGGGTCGTTAGTAGGGTGTTGGGCTTGGGGGTGGGGGCTGTGGGGGGTGTCGGTCTTAGGGCTCAGGGCTGGGTAGGGGTCGGTGTTAGGGTTTAGGGCCTGGGGGGGGCTATGGTGGGTCTCGGTACTAGGGCTTAGGGCTGGGGTAGGGTTGGGTGTAGGGCTCTGGGTGGGCCCGGTAGTCGGCCTTAGGGCTCAGGGCAGTTAGACGTAGGGTTGGGGTAGGGTCGGTTGTAGGGTTTGTGGCTAGGGGGAGGCTGCGGGGGGTCTCGGTCTTAGGGCTCAGGGCTGGGTAGGGGTCGGTGTTAGGGTTGTGGTCCTGGGGGCTGCGGGGGGGTCTCGGTCTTAGGGTTCAGGGCTAGGGAGGGGTCGTTAGTAGGGTGTTGGGCTTGGGGGTGGGGGCTGTGGGGGGTGTCGGTCTTAGGGCTCAGGGCTGGGTAGGGGTCGGTGTTAGGGTTTAGGGCCTGGGGGGGCTATGGTGGGTCTCGGTACTAGGGCTTAGGGCTGGGGTAGGGTTGGGTGTAGGGCTCTGGGTGTTGGGTGGGTGGGCCCGGTAGTCGGCCTTAGGGCTCAGGGCAGTTAGACGTAGGGTTGGGGTAGGGTCGGTTGTAGGGTTTGTGGCTAGGGGGAGGCTGCGGGGGGTCTCGGTCTTAGGGCTCAGGGCTGGGTAGGGGTCGGTGTTAGGGTTGTGGTCCTGGGGGCTGCGGGGGGGTCTCGGTCTTAGGGTTCAGGGCTGGGGAGGGGTCGTTAGTAGGGTTTTGGGCTTGCGGGGGGGGCTGTGGGGGGTCTCGGTCTTAGGGCTCAGGGCTGGGGAGGGGTTGGTGTTAGAGTTTGGGGCCTGGGGGGGCTGCGGGGGTCTCGGTCTTAGGGCTCAGGGCTGGGAAGGGGTTCGGTGTTAGGGTTTTGGGGCCTGGGGGGGCTGCGGGGGGTGTTGGTCTTAGGGCTCAGGGCTGGGTAGGGGGTCGGTGATAGGGTTTAGGGCCTGGGGGGGGGCTATGGCGGGTCTCGGTACTAGGGCTTAGGGCTGGGGTAGGGTTGGGTGTAGGGCTCTGGGTGGGCCCGGTAGTCGGCCTTAGGGCTCAGGGCAGTTAGACGTAGGGTTGGGGTAGGGTCGGTTGTAGGGTTTGTGGCTAGGGGGAGGCTGCGGGGGGTCTCGGTCTTAGGGCTCAGGGCTGGGTAGGGGTCGGTGTTAGGGTTGTGGTCCTGGGGGCTGCGGGGGGGTCTCGGTCTTAGGGTTCAGGGCTAGGGAGGGGTCGTTAGTAGGGTGTTGGGCTTGGGGGTGGGGGCTGTGGGGGGTGTCGGTCTTAGGGCTCAGGGCTGGGTAGGGGTCGGTGTTAGGGTTTAGGGCCTGGGGGGGGCTATGGTGGGTCTCGGTACTAGGGCTTAGGGCTGGGGTAGGGTTGGGTGTAGGGCTCTGGGTGGGCCCGGTAGTCGGCCTTAGGGCTCAGGGCAGTTAGACGTAGGGTTGGGGTAGGGTCGGTTGTAGGGTTTGTGGCTAGGGGGAGGCTGCGGGGGGTCTCGGTCTTAGGGCTCAGGGCTGGGTAGGGGTCGGTGTTAGGGTTGTGGTCCTGGGGGCTGCGGGGGGGTCTCGGTCTTAGGGTTCAGGGCTAGGGAGGGGTCGTTAGTAGGGTGTTGGGCTTGGGGGTGGGGGCTGTGGGGGGTGTCGGTCTTAGGGCTCAGGGCTGGGTAGGGGTCGGTGTTAGGGTTTAGGGCCTGGGGGGGGCTATGGTGGGTCTCGGTACTAGGGCTTAGGGCTGGGGTAGGGTTGGGTGTAGGGCTCTGGGTGGGCCCGGTAGTCGGCCTTAGGGCTCAGGGCAGTTAGACGTAGGGTTGGGGTAGGGTCGGTTGTAGGGTTTGTGGCTAGGGGGAGGCTGCGGGGGGTCTCGGTCTTAGGGCTCAGGGCTGGGTAGGGGTCGGTGTTAGGGTTGTGGTCCTGGGGGCTGCGGGGGGGTCTCGGTCTTAGGGTTCAGGGCTGGGGAGGGGTCGTTAGTAGGGTTTTGGGCTTGCGGGGGGGGCTGTGGGGGGTCTCGGTCTTAGGGCTCAGGGCTGGGGAGGGGTTGGTGTTAGAGTTTGGGGCCTGGGGGGGCTGCGGGGGTCTCGGTCTTAGGGCTCAGGGCTGGGAAGGGGTTCGGTGTTAGGGTTTTGGGGCCTGGGGGGGCTGCGGGGGGTGTTGGTCTTAGGGCTCAGGGCTGGGTAGGGGGTCGGTGATAGGGTTTAGGGCCTGGGGGGGGGCTATGGCGGGTCTCGGTACTAGGGCTTAGGGCTGGGGTAGGGTTGGGTGTAGGGCTCTGGGTGGGCCCGGTAGTCGGCCTTAGGGCTCAGGGCAGTTAGACGTAGGGTTGGGGTAGGGTCGGTTGTAGGGTTTGTGGCTAGGGGGAGGCTGCGGGGGGTCTCGGTCTTAGGGCTCAGGGCTGGGTAGGGGTCGGTGTTAGGGTTGTGGTCCTGGGGGCTGCGGGGGGGTCTCGGTCTTAGGGTTCAGGGCTAGGGAGGGGTCGTTAGTAGGGTGTTGGGCTTGGGGGTGGGGGCTGTGGGGGGTGTCGGTCTTAGGGCTCAGGGCTGGGTAGGGGTCGGTGTTAGGGTTTAGGGCCTGGGGGGGGCTATGGTGGGTCTCGGTACTAGGGCTTAGGGCTGGGGTAGGGTTGGGTGTAGGGCTCTGGGTGGGCCCGGTAGTCGGCCTTAGGGCTCAGGGCAGTTAGACGTAGGGTTGGGGTAGGGTCGGTTGTAGGGTTTGTGGCTAGGGGGAGGCTGCGGGGGGTCTCGGTCTTAGGGCTCAGGGCTGGGTAGGGGTCGGTGTTAGGGTTGTGGTCCTGGGGGCTGCGGGGGGGTCTCGGTCTTAGGGTTCAGGGCTAGGGAGGGGTCGTTAGTAGGGTGTTGGGCTTGGGGGTGGGGGCTGTGGGGGGTGTCGGTCTTAGGGCTCAGGGCTGGGTAGGGGTCGGTGTTAGGGTTTAGGGCCTGGGGGGGGCTATGGTGGGTCTCGGTACTAGGGCTTAGGGCTGGGGTAGGGTTGGGTGTAGGGCTCTGGGTGGGCCCGGTAGTCGGCCTTAGGGCTCAGGGCAGTTAGACGTAGGGTTGGGGTAGGGTCGGTTGTAGGGTTTGTGGCTAGGGGGAGGCTGCGGGGGGTCTCGGTCTTAGGGCTCAGGGCTGGGTAGGGGTCGGTGTTAGGGTTGTGGTCCTGGGGGCTGCGGGGGGGTCTCGGTCTTAGGGTTCAGGGCTGGGGAGGGGTCGTTAGTAGGGTTTTGGGCTTGCGGGGGGGGCTGTGGGGGGTCTCGGTCTTAGGGCTCAGGGCTGGGGAGGGGTTGGTGTTAGAGTTTGGGGCCTGGGGGGGCTGCGGGGGTCTCGGTCTTAGGGCTCAGGGCTGGGAAGGGGTTCGGTGTTAGGGTTTTGGGGCCTGGGGGGGCTGCGGGGGGTGTTGGTCTTAGGGCTCAGGGCTGGGTAGGGGGTCGGTGATAGGGTTTAGGGCCTGGGGGGGGCTATGGCGGGTCTCGGTCTTAGGGCTCAGGGCTGGAAAGGGGTTCGGTGTTAGGGTTTTGGGGCCTGGGGGGGCTGCGGGGGGTGTCGGTCTTAGGGCTCAGGGCTGGGTAGGGGTCAGTGTTAGGGTTTAGGGCCAGGGGGGGGGCTATGGCGGGTCTCGGTACTAGGGCTTAGGGCTGGGGTAGGGTTGGGTGTAGGGCTCTGGGTGGGCCCGGTAGTCGGCCTTAGGGCTCAGGGCAGTTAGACGTAGGGTTGGGGTAGGGTCGGTTGTAGGGTTTGTGGCTAGGGGGAGGCTGCGGGGGGTCTCGGTCTTAGGGCTCAGGGCTGGGTAGGGGTCGGTGTTAGGGTTGTGGTCCTGGGGGCTGCGGGGGGGTCTCGGTCTTAGGGTTCAGGGCTAGGGAGGGGTCGTTAGTAGGGTGTTGGGCTTGGGGGTGGGGGCTGTGGGGGGTGTCGGTCTTAGGGCTCAGGGCTGGGTAGGGGTCGGTGTTAGGGTTTAGGGCCTGGGGGGGGCTATGGTGGGTCTCGGTACTAGGGCTTAGGGCTGGGGTAGGGTTGGGTGTAGGGCTCTGGGTGGGCCCGGTAGTCGGCCTTAGGGCTCAGGGCAGTTAGACGTAGGGTTGGGGTAGGGTCGGTTGTAGGGTTTGTGGCTAGGGGGAGGCTGCGGGGGGTCTCGGTCTTAGGGCTCAGGGCTGGGTAGGGGTCGGTGTTAGGGTTGTGGTCCTGGGGGCTGCGGGGGGGTCTCGGTCTTAGGGTTCAGGGCTGGGGAGGGGTCGTTAGTAGGGTTTTGGGCTTGCGGGGGGGGCTGTGGGGGGTCTCGGTCTTAGGGCTCAGGGCTGGGGAGGGGTTGGTGTTAGAGTTTGGGGCCTGGGGGGGCTGCGGGGGTCTCGGTCTTAGGGCTCAGGGCTGGGAAGGGGTTCGGTGTTAGGGTTTTGGGGCCTGGGGGGGCTGCGGGGGGTGTTGGTCTTAGGGCTCAGGGCTGGGTAGGGGGTCGGTGATAGGGTTTAGGGCCTGGGGGGGGGCTATGGCGGGTCTCGGTACTAGGGCTTAGGGCTGGGGTAGGGTTGGGTGTAGGGCTCTGGGTGGGCCCGGTAGTCGGCCTTAGGGCTCAGGGCAGTTAGACGTAGGGTTGGGGTAGGGTCGGTTGTAGGGTTTGTGGCTAGGGGGAGGCTGCGGGGGGTCTCGGTCTTAGGGCTCAGGGCTGGGTAGGGGTCGGTGTTAGGGTTGTGGTCCTGGGGGCTGCGGGGGGGTCTCGGTCTTAGGGTTCAGGGCTGGGGAGGGGTCGTTAGTAGGGTTTTGGGCTTGCGGGGGGGGCTGTGGGGGGTCTCGGTCTTAGGGCTCAGGGCTGGGGAGGGGTTGGTGTTAGAGTTTGGGGCCTGGGGGGGCTGCGGGGGTCTCGGTCTTAGGGCTCAGGGCTGGGAAGGGGTTCGGTGTTAGGGTTTTGGGGCCTGGGGGGGCTGCGGGGGGTGTTGGTCTTAGGGCTCAGGGCTGGGTAGGGGGTCGGTGATAGGGTTTAGGGCCTGGGGGGGGCTATGGCGGGTCTCGGTCTTAGGGCTCAGGGCTGGAAAGGGGTTCGGTGTTAGGGTTTTGGGGCCTGGGGGGGCTGCGGGGGGTGTCGGTCTTAGGGCTCAGGGCTGGGTAGGGGTCAGTGTTAGGGTTTAGGGCCAGGGGGGGGGCTATGGCGGGTCTCGGTACTAGGGCTTAGGGCTGGGGTAGGGTTGGGTGTAGGGCTCTGGGTGGGCCCGGTAGTCGGCCTTAGGGCTCAGGGCAGTTAGACGTAGGGTTGGGGTAGGGTCGGTTGTAGGGTTTGTGGCTAGGGGGAGGCTGCGGGGGGTCTCGGTCTTAGGGCTCAGGGCTGGGTAGGGGTCGGTGTTAGGGTTGTGGTCCTGGGGGCTGCGGGGGGGTCTCGGTCTTAGGGTTCAGGGCTGGGGAGGGGTCGTTAGTAGGGTTTTGGGCTTGCGGGGGGGGCTGTGGGGGGTCTCGGTCTTAGGGCTCAGGGCTGGGGAGGGGTTGGTGTTAGAGTTTGGGGCCTGGGGGGGCTGCGGGGGTCTCGGTCTTAGGGCTCAGGGCTGGGAAGGGGTTCGGTGTTAGGGTTTTGGGGCCTGGGGGGGCTGCGGGGGGTGTTGGTCTTAGGGCTCAGGGCTGGGTAGGGGGTCGGTGATAGGGTTTAGGGCCTGGGGGGGGCTATGGTGGGTCTCGGTACTAGGGCTTAGGGCTGGGGTAGGGTTGGGTGTAGGGCTCTGGGTGGGCCCGGTAGTCGGCCTTAGGGCTCAGGGCAGTTAGACGTAGGGTTGGGGTAGGGTCGGTTGTAGGGTTTGTGGCTAGGGGGAGGCTGCGGGGGGTCTCGGTCTTAGGGCTCAGGGCTGGGTAGGGGTCGGTGTTAGGGTTGTGGTCCTGGGGGCTGCGGGGGGGTCTCGGTCTTAGGGTTCAGGGCTAGGGAGGGGTCGTTAGTAGGGTGTTGGGCTTGGGGGTGGGGGCTGTGGGGGGTGTCGGTCTTAGGGCTCAGGGCTGGGTAGGGGTCGGTGTTAGGGTTTAGGGCCTGGGGGGGCTATGGTGGGTCTCGGTACTAGGGCTTAGGGCTGGGGTAGGGTTGGGTGTAGGGCTCTGGGTGTTGGGTGGGTGGGCCCGGTAGTCGGCCTTAGGGCTCAGGGCAGTTAGACGTAGGGTTGGGGTAGGGTCGGTTGTAGGGTTTGTGGCTAGGGGGAGGCTGCGGGGGGTCTCGGTCTTAGGGCTCAGGGCTGGGTAGGGGTCGGTGTTAGGGTTGTGGTCCTGGGGGCTGCGGGGGGGTCTCGGTCTTAGGGTTCAGGGCTGGGGAGGGGTCGTTAGTAGGGTTTTGGGCTTGCGGGGGGGGCTGTGGGGGGTCTCGGTCTTAGGGCTCAGGGCTGGGGAGGGGTTGGTGTTAGAGTTTGGGGCCTGGGGGGGCTGCGGGGGTCTCGGTCTTAGGGCTCAGGGCTGGGAAGGGGTTCGGTGTTAGGGTTTTGGGGCCTGGGGGGGCTGCGGGGGGTGTTGGTCTTAGGGCTCAGGGCTGGGTAGGGGGTCGGTGATAGGGTTTAGGGCCTGGGGGGGGGCTATGGCGGGTCTCGGTACTAGGGCTTAGGGCTGGGGTAGGGTTGGGTGTAGGGCTCTGGGTGGGCCCGGTAGTCGGCCTTAGGGCTCAGGGCAGTTAGACGTAGGGTTGGGGTAGGGTCGGTTGTAGGGTTTGTGGCTAGGGGGAGGCTGCGGGGGGTCTCGGTCTTAGGGCTCAGGGCTGGGTAGGGGTCGGTGTTAGGGTTGTGGTCCTGGGGGCTGCGGGGGGGTCTCGGTCTTAGGGTTCAGGGCTAGGGAGGGGTCGTTAGTAGGGTGTTGGGCTTGGGGGTGGGGGCTGTGGGGGGTGTCGGTCTTAGGGCTCAGGGCTGGGTAGGGGTCGGTGTTAGGGTTTAGGGCCTGGGGGGGCTATGGTGGGTCTCGGTACTAGGGCTTAGGGCTGGGGTAGGGTTGGGTGTAGGGCTCTGGGTGTTGGGTGGGTGGGCCCGGTAGTCGGCCTTAGGGCTCAGGGCAGTTAGACGTAGGGTTGGGGTAGGGTCGGTTGTAGGGTTTGTGGCTAGGGGGAGGCTGCGGGGGGTCTCGGTCTTAGGGCTCAGGGCTGGGTAGGGGTCGGTGTTAGGGTTGTGGTCCTGGGGGCTGCGGGGGGGTCTCGGTCTTAGGGTTCAGGGCTGGGGAGGGGTCGGTGTTAGGGTTTAGGGCCTGGGGGGGGCTATGGTGGGTCTCGGTACTAGGGCTTAGGGCTGGGGTAGGGTTGGGTGTAGGGCTCTGGGTGTTGGGTGGGTGGGCCCGGTAGTCGGCCTTAGGGCTCAGGGCAGTTAGACGTAGGGTTGGGGTAGGGTCGGTTGTAGGGTTTGTGGCTAGGGGGAGGCTGCGGGGGGTCTCGGTCTTAGGGCTCAGGGCTGGGTAGGGGTCGGTGTTAGGGTTGTGGTCCTGGGGGCTGCGGGGGGGTCTCGGTCTTAGGGTTCAGGGCTAGGGAGGGGTCGTTAGTAGGGTGTTGGGCTTGGGGGTGGGGGCTGTGGGGGGTGTCGGTCTTAGGGCTCAGGGCTGGGTAGGGGTCGGTGTTAGGGTTTAGGGCCTGGGGGGGGCTATGGTGGGTCTCGGTACTAGGGCTTAGGGCTGGGGTAGGGTTGGGTGTAGGGCTCTGGGTGGGCCCGGTAGTCGGCCTTAGGGCTCAGGGCAGTTAGACGTAGGGTTGGGGTAGGGTCGGTTGTAGGGTTTGTGGCTAGGGGGAGGCTGCGGGGGGTCTCGGTCTTAGGGCTCAGGGCTGGGTAGGGGTCGGTGTTAGGGTTGTGGTCCTGGGGGCTGCGGGGGGGTCTCGGTCTTAGGGTTCAGGGCTAGGGAGGGGTCGTTAGTAGGGTGTTGGGCTTGGGGGTGGGGGCTGTGGGGGGTGTCGGTCTTAGGGCTCAGGGCTGGGTAGGGGTCGGTGTTAGGGTTTAGGGCCTGGGGGGGCTATGGTGGGTCTCGGTACTAGGGCTTAGGGCTGGGGTAGGGTTGGGTGTAGGGCTCTGGGTGTTGGGTGGGTGGGCCCGGTAGTCGGCCTTAGGGCTCAGGGCAGTTAGACGTAGGGTTGGGGTAGGGTCGGTTGTAGGGTTTGTGGCTAGGGGGAGGCTGCGGGGGGTCTCGGTCTTAGGGCTCAGGGCTGGGTAGGGGTCGGTGTTAGGGTTGTGGTCCTGGGGGCTGCGGGGGGGTCTCGGTCTTAGGGTTCAGGGCTGGGGAGGGGTCGTTAGTAGGGTTTTGGGCTTGCGGGGGGGGCTGTGGGGGGTCTCGGTCTTAGGGCTCAGGGCTGGGGAGGGGTTGGTGTTAGAGTTTGGGGCCTGGGGGGGCTGCGGGGGTCTCGGTCTTAGGGCTCAGGGCTGGGAAGGGGTTCGGTGTTAGGGTTTTGGGGCCTGGGGGGGCTGCGGGGGGTGTTGGTCTTAGGGCTCAGGGCTGGGTAGGGGGTCGGTGATAGGGTTTAGGGCCTGGGGGGGGCTATGGCGGGTCTCGGTCTTAGGGCTCAGGGCTGGAAAGGGGTTCGGTGTTAGGGTTTTGGGGCCTGGGGGGGCTGCGGGGGGTGTCGGTCTTAGGGCTCAGGGCTGGGTAGGGGTCAGTGTTAGGGTTTAGGGCCAGGGGGGGGGCTATGGCGGGTCTCGGTACTAGGGCTTAGGGCTGGGGTAGGGTTGGGTGTAGGGCTCTGGGTGTTGGGTGGGTGGGCCCGGTAGTCGGCCTTAGGGCTCAGGGCAGTTAGACGTAGGGTTGGGGTAGGGTCGGTTGTAGGGTTTGTGGCTAGGGGGAGGCTGCGGGGGGTCTCGGTCTTAGGGCTCAGGGCTGGGTAGGGGTCGGTGTTAGGGTTGTGGTCCTGGGGGCTGCGGGGGGGTCTCGGTCTTAGGGTTCAGGGCTGGGGAGGGGTCGTTAGTAGGGTTTTGGGCTTGCGGGGGGGGCTGTGGGGGGTCTCGGTCTTAGGGCTCAGGGCTGGGGAGGGGTTGGTGTTAGAGTTTGGGGCCTGGGGGGGCTGCGGGGGTCTCGGTCTTAGGGCTCAGGGCTGGGAAGGGGTTCGGTGTTAGGGTTTTGGGGCCTGGGGGGGCTGCGGGGGGTGTTGGTCTTAGGGCTCAGGGCTGGGTAGGGGGTCGGTGATAGGGTTTAGGGCCTGGGGGGGGGCTATGGCGGGTCTCGGTACTAGGGCTTAGGGCTGGGGTAGGGTTGGGTGTAGGGCTCTGGGTGGGCCCGGTAGTCGGCCTTAGGGCTCAGGGCAGTTAGACGTAGGGTTGGGGTAGGGTCGGTTGTAGGGTTTGTGGCTAGGGGGAGGCTGCGGGGGGTCTCGGTCTTAGGGCTCAGGGCTGGGTAGGGGTCGGTGTTAGGGTTGTGGTCCTGGGGGCTGCGGGGGGGTCTCGGTCTTAGGGTTCAGGGCTGGGGAGGGGTCGGTGTTAGGGTTTAGGGCCTGGGGGGGGCTATGGTGGGTCTCGGTACTAGGGCTTAGGGCTGGGGTAGGGTTGGGTGTAGGGCTCTGGGTGTTGGGTGGGTGGGCCCGGTAGTCGGCCTTAGGGCTCAGGGCAGTTAGACGTAGGGTTGGGGTAGGGTCGGTTGTAGGGTTTGTGGCTAGGGGGAGGCTGCGGGGGGTCTCGGTCTTAGGGCTCAGGGCTGGGTAGGGGTCGGTGTTAGGGTTGTGGTCCTGGGGGCTGCGGGGGGGTCTCGGTCTTAGGGTTCAGGGCTAGGGAGGGGTCGTTAGTAGGGTGTTGGGCTTGGGGGTGGGGGCTGTGGGGGGTGTCGGTCTTAGGGCTCAGGGCTGGGTAGGGGTCGGTGTTAGGGTTTAGGGCCTGGGGGGGGCTATGGTGGGTCTCGGTACTAGGGCTTAGGGCTGGGGTAGGGTTGGGTGTAGGGCTCTGGGTGGGCCCGGTAGTCGGCCTTAGGGCTCAGGGCAGTTAGACGTAGGGTTGGGGTAGGGTCGGTTGTAGGGTTTGTGGCTAGGGGGAGGCTGCGGGGGGTCTCGGTCTTAGGGCTCAGGGCTGGGTAGGGGTCGGTGTTAGGGTTGTGGTCCTGGGGGCTGCGGGGGGGTCTCGGTCTTAGGGTTCAGGGCTAGGGAGGGGTCGTTAGTAGGGTGTTGGGCTTGGGGGTGGGGGCTGTGGGGGGTGTCGGTCTTAGGGCTCAGGGCTGGGTAGGGGTCGGTGTTAGGGTTTAGGGCCTGGGGGGGCTATGGTGGGTCTCGGTACTAGGGCTTAGGGCTGGGGTAGGGTTGGGTGTAGGGCTCTGGGTGTTGGGTGGGTGGGCCCGGTAGTCGGCCTTAGGGCTCAGGGCAGTTAGACGTAGGGTTGGGGTAGGGTCGGTTGTAGGGTTTGTGGCTAGGGGGAGGCTGCGGGGGGTCTCGGTCTTAGGGCTCAGGGCTGGGTAGGGGTCGGTGTTAGGGTTGTGGTCCTGGGGGCTGCGGGGGGGTCTCGGTCTTAGGGTTCAGGGCTAGGGAGGGGTCGTTAGTAGGGTGTTGGGCTTGGGGGTGGGGGCTGTGGGGGGTCTCGGTCTTAGGGCTCAGGGCTGGGGAGGGGTTGGTGTTAGAGTTTGGGGCCTGGGGGGGCTGCGGGGGTCTCGGTCTTAGGGCTCAGGGCTGGGAAGGGGTTCGGTGTTAGGGTTTTGGGGCCTGGGGGGGCTGCGGGGGGTGTTGGTCTTAGGGCTCAGGGCTGGGTAGGGGGTCGGTGATAGGGTTTAGGGCCTGGGGGGGGCTATGGCGGGTCTCGGTCTTAGGGCTCAGGGCTGGAAAGGGGTTCGGTGTTAGGGTTTTGGGGCCTGGGGGGGCTGCGGGGGGTGTCGGTCTTAGGGCTCAGGGCTGGGTAGGGGTCAGTGTTAGGGTTTAGGGCCAGGGGGGGGGCTATGGCGGGTCTCGGTACTAGGGCTTAGGGCTGGGGTAGGGTTGGGTGTAGGGCTCTGGGTGTTGGGTGGGTGGGCCCGGTAGTCGGCCTTAGGGCTCAGGGCAGTTAGACGTAGGGTTGGGGTAGGGTCGGTTGTAGGGTTTGTGGCTAGGGGGAGGCTGCGGGGGGTCTCGGTCTTAGGGCTCAGGGCTGGGTAGGGGTCGGTGTTAGGGTTGTGGTCCTGGGGGCTGCGGGGGGGTCTCGGTCTTAGGGTTCAGGGCTAGGGAGGGGTCGTTAGTAGGGTGTTGGGCTTGGGGGTGGGGGCTGTGGGGGGTGTCGGTCTTAGGGCTCAGGGCTGGGTAGGGGTCGGTGTTAGGGTTTAGGGCCTGGGGGGGGCTATGGTGGGTCTCGGTACTAGGGCTTAGGGCTGGGGTAGGGTTGGGTGTAGGGCTCTGGGTGGGCCCGGTAGTCGGCCTTAGGGCTCAGGGCAGTTAGACGTAGGGTTGGGGTAGGGTCGGTTGTAGGGTTTGTGGCTAGGGGGAGGCTGCGGGGGGTCTCGGTCTTAGGGCTCAGGGCTGGGTAGGGGTCGGTGTTAGGGTTGTGGTCCTGGGGGCTGCGGGGGGGTCTCGGTCTTAGGGTTCAGGGCTAGGGAGGGGTCGTTAGTAGGGTGTTGGGCTTGGGGGTGGGGGCTGTGGGGGGTGTCGGTCTTAGGGCTCAGGGCTGGGTAGGGGTCGGTGTTAGGGTTTAGGGCCTGGGGGGGCTATGGTGGGTCTCGGTACTAGGGCTTAGGGCTGGGGTAGGGTTGGGTGTAGGGCTCTGGGTGTTGGGTGGGTGGGCCCGGTAGTCGGCCTTAGGGCTCAGGGCAGTTAGACGTAGGGTTGGGGTAGGGTCGGTTGTAGGGTTTGTGGCTAGGGGGAGGCTGCGGGGGGTCTCGGTCTTAGGGCTCAGGGCTGGGTAGGGGTCGGTGTTAGGGTTGTGGTCCTGGGGGCTGCGGGGGGGTCTCGGTCTTAGGGTTCAGGGCTAGGGAGGGGTCGTTAGTAGGGTGTTGGGCTTGGGGGTGGGGGCTGTGGGGGGTCTCGGTCTTAGGGCTCAGGGCTGGGGAGGGGTTGGTGTTAGAGTTTGGGGCCTGGGGGGGCTGCGGGGGTCTCGGTCTTAGGGCTCAGGGCTGGGAAGGGGTTCGGTGTTAGGGTTTTGGGGCCTGGGGGGGCTGCGGGGGGTGTTGGTCTTAGGGCTCAGGGCTGGGTAGGGGGTCGGTGATAGGGTTTAGGGCCTGGGGGGGGCTATGGCGGGTCTCGGTCTTAGGGCTCAGGGCTGGAAAGGGGTTCGGTGTTAGGGTTTTGGGGCCTGGGGGGGCTGCGGGGGGTGTCGGTCTTAGGGCTCAGGGCTGGGTAGGGGTCAGTGTTAGGGTTTAGGGCCAGGGGGGGGGCTATGGCGGGTCTCGGTACTAGGGCTTAGGGCTGGGGTAGGGTTGGGTGTAGGGCTCTGGGTGTTGGGTGGGTGGGCCCGGTAGTCGGCCTTAGGGCTCAGGGCAGTTAGACGTAGGGTTGGGGTAGGGTCGGTTGTAGGGTTTGTGGCTAGGGGGAGGCTGCGGGGGGTCTCGGTCTTAGGGCTCAGGGCTGGGTAGGGGTCGGTGTTAGGGTTGTGGTCCTGGGGGCTGCGGGGGGGTCTCGGTCTTAGGGTTCAGGGCTAGGGAGGGGTCGTTAGTAGGGTGTTGGGCTTGGGGGTGGGGGCTGTGGGGGGTGTCGGTCTTAGGGCTCAGGGCTGGGTAGGGGTCGGTGTTAGGGTTTAGGGCCTGGGGGGGGCTATGGTGGGTCTCGGTACTAGGGCTTAGGGCTGGGGTAGGGTTGGGTGTAGGGCTCTGGGTGGGCCCGGTAGTCGGCCTTAGGGCTCAGGGCAGTTAGACGTAGGGTTGGGGTAGGGTCGGTTGTAGGGTTTGTGGCTAGGGGGAGGCTGCGGGGGGTCTCGGTCTTAGGGCTCAGGGCTGGGTAGGGGTCGGTGTTAGGGTTGTGGTCCTGGGGGCTGCGGGGGGGTCTCGGTCTTAGGGTTCAGGGCTAGGGAGGGGTCGTTAGTAGGGTGTTGGGCTTGGGGGTGGGGGCTGTGGGGGGTCTCGGTCTTAGGGCTCAGGGCTGGGTAGGGGTCGGTGTTAGGGTTTAGGGCCTGGGGGGGGCTATGGTGGGTCTCGGTACTAGGGCTTAGGGCTGGGGTAGGGTTGGGTGTAGGGCTCTGGGTGGGCCCGGTAGTCGGCCTTAGGGCTCAGGGCAGTTAGACGTAGGGTTGGGGTAGGGTCGGTTGTAGGGTTTGTGGCTAGGGGGAGGCTGCGGGGGGTCTCGGTCTTAGGGCTCAGGGCTGGGTAGGGGTCGGTGTTAGGGTTGTGGTCCTGGGGGCTGCGGGGGGGTCTCGGTCTTAGGGTTCAGGGCTAGGGAGGGGTCGTTAGTAGGGTGTTGGGCTTGGGGGTGGGGGCTGTGGGGGGTGTCGGTCTTAGGGCTCAGGGCTGGGTAGGGGTCGGTGTTAGGGTTTAGGGCCTGGGGGGGCTATGGTGGGTCTCGGTACTAGGGCTTAGGGCTGGGGTAGGGTTGGGTGTAGGGCTCTGGGTGTTGGGTGGGTGGGCCCGGTAGTCGGCCTTAGGGCTCAGGGCAGTTAGACGTAGGGTTGGGGTAGGGTCGGTTGTAGGGTTTGTGGCTAGGGGGAGGCTGCGGGGGGTCTCGGTCTTAGGGCTCAGGGCTGGGTAGGGGTCGGTGTTAGGGTTGTGGTCCTGGGGGCTGCGGGGGGGTCTCGGTCTTAGGGTTCAGGGCTAGGGAGGGGTCGTTAGTAGGGTGTTGGGCTTGGGGGTGGGGGCTGTGGGGGGTGTCGGTCTTAGGGCTCAGGGCTGGGTAGGGGTCGGTGTTAGGGTTTAGGGCCTGGGGGGGGCTATGGTGGGTCTCGGTACTAGGGCTTAGGGCTGGGGTAGGGTTGGGTGTAGGGCTCTGGGTGGGCCCGGTAGTCGGCCTTAGGGCTCAGGGCAGTTAGACGTAGGGTTGGGGTAGGGTCGGTTGTAGGGTTTGTGGCTAGGGGGAGGCTGCGGGGGGTCTCGGTCTTAGGGCTCAGGGCTGGGTAGGGGTCGGTGTTAGGGTTGTGGTCCTGGGGGCTGCGGGGGGGTCTCGGTCTTAGGGTTCAGGGCTAGGGAGGGGTCGTTAGTAGGGTGTTGGGCTTGGGGGTGGGGGCTGTGGGGGGTGTCGGTCTTAGGGCTCAGGGCTGGGTAGGGGTCGGTGTTAGGGTTTAGGGCCTGGGGGGGCTATGGTGGGTCTCGGTACTAGGGCTTAGGGCTGGGGTAGGGTTGGGTGTAGGGCTCTGGGTGTTGGGTGGGTGGGCCCGGTAGTCGGCCTTAGGGCTCAGGGCAGTTAGACGTAGGGTTGGGGTAGGGTCGGTTGTAGGGTTTGTGGCTAGGGGGAGGCTGCGGGGGGTCTCGGTCTTAGGGCTCAGGGCTGGGTAGGGGTCGGTGTTAGGGTTGTGGTCCTGGGGGCTGCGGGGGGGTCTCGGTCTTAGGGTTCAGGGCTAGGGAGGGGTCGTTAGTAGGGTGTTGGGCTTGCGGGGGGGGCTGTGGGGGGTCTCGGTCTTAGGGCTCAGGGCTGGGGAGGGGTTGGTGTTAGAGTTTGGGGCCTGGGGGGGCTGCGGGGGTCTCGGTCTTAGGGCTCAGGGCTGGGAAGGGGTTCGGTGTTAGGGTTTTGGGGCCTGGGGGGGCTGCGGGGGGTGTCGGTCTTAGGGCTCAGGGCTGGGTAGGGGTCAGTGTTAGGGTTTAGGGCCAGGGGGGGGGCTATGGCGGGTCTCGGTACTAGGGCTTAGGGCTGGGGTAGGGTTGGGTGTAGGGCTCTGGGTGTTGGGTGGGTGGGCCCGGTAGTCGGCCTTAGGGCTCAGGGCAGTTAGACGTAGGGTTGGGGTAGGGTCGGTTGTAGGGTTTGTGGCTAGGGGGAGGCTGCGGGGGGTCTCGGTCTTAGGGCTCAGGGCTGGGTAGGGGTCGGTGTTAGGGTTGTGGTCCTGGGGGCTGCGGGGGGGTCTCGGTCTTAGGGTTCAGGGCTAGGGAGGGGTCGTTAGTAGGGTGTTGGGCTTGGGGGTGGGGGCTGTGGGGGGTGTCGGTCTTAGGGCTCAGGGCTGGGTAGGGGTCGGTGTTAGGGTTTAGGGCCTGGGGGGGGCTATGGTGGGTCTCGGTACTAGGGCTTAGGGCTGGGGTAGGGTTGGGTGTAGGGCTCTGGGTGGGCCCGGTAGTCGGCCTTAGGGCTCAGGGCAGTTAGACGTAGGGTTGGGGTAGGGTCGGTTGTAGGGTTTGTGGCTAGGGGGAGGCTGCGGGGGGTCTCGGTCTTAGGGCTCAGGGCTGGGTAGGGGTCGGTGTTAGGGTTGTGGTCCTGGGGGCTGCGGGGGGGTCTCGGTCTTAGGGTTCAGGGCTAGGGAGGGGTCGTTAGTAGGGTGTTGGGCTTGGGGGTGGGGGCTGTGGGGGGTGTCGGTCTTAGGGCTCAGGGCTGGGTAGGGGTCGGTGTTAGGGTTTAGGGCCTGGGGGGGCTATGGTGGGTCTCGGTACTAGGGCTTAGGGCTGGGGTAGGGTTGGGTGTAGGGCTCTGGGTGTTGGGTGGGTGGGCCCGGTAGTCGGCCTTAGGGCTCAGGGCAGTTAGACGTAGGGTTGGGGTAGGGTCGGTTGTAGGGTTTGTGGCTAGGGGGAGGCTGCGGGGGGTCTCGGTCTTAGGGCTCAGGGCTGGGTAGGGGTCGGTGTTAGGGTTGTGGTCCTGGGGGCTGCGGGGGGGTCTCGGTCTTAGGGTTCAGGGCTAGGGAGGGGTCGTTAGTAGGGTGTTGGGCTTGGGGGTGGGGGCTGTGGGGGGTGTCGGTCTTAGGGCTCAGGGCTGGGGAGGGGTTGGTGTTAGAGTTTGGGGCCTGGGGGGGCTGCGGGGGTCTCGGTACTAGGGCTTAGGGCTGGGGTAGGGTTGGGTGTAGGGCTCTGGGTGTTGGGTGGGTGGGCCCGGTAGTCGGCCTTAGGGCTCAGGGCAGTTAGACGTAGGGTTGGGGTAGGGTCGGTTGTAGGGTTTGTGGCTAGGGGGAGGCTGCGGGGGGTCTCGGTCTTAGGGCTCAGGGCTGGGTAGGGGTCGGTGTTAGGGTTGTGGTCCTGGGGGCTGCGGGGGGGTCTCGGTCTTAGGGTTCAGGGCTGGGGAGGGGTCGTTAGTAGGGTTTTGGGCTTGCGGGGGGGGCTGTGGGGGGTCTCGGTCTTAGGGCTCAGGGCTGGGGAGGGGTTGGTGTTAGAGTTTGGGGCCTGGGGGGGCTGCGGGGGTCTCGGTCTTAGGGCTCAGGGCTGGGAAGGGGTTCGGTGTTAGGGTTTTGGGGCCTGGGGGGGCTGCGGGGGGTGTTGGTCTTAGGGCTCAGGGCTGGGTAGGGGGTCGGTGATAGGGTTTAGGGCCTGGGGGGGGCTATGGCGGGTCTCGGTCTTAGGGCTCAGGGCTGGAAAGGGGTTCGGTGTTAGGGTTTTGGGGCCTGGGGGGGCTGCGGGGGGTGTCGGTCTTAGGGCTCAGGGCTGGGTAGGGGTCAGTGTTAGGGTTTAGGGCCAGGGGGGGGGCTATGGCGGGTCTCGGTACTAGGGCTTAGGGCTGGGGTAGGGTTGGGTGTAGGGCTCTGGGTGTTGGGTGGGTGGGCCCGGTAGTCGGCCTTAGGGCTCAGGGCAGTTAGACGTAGGGTTGGGGTAGGGTCGGTTGTAGGGTTTGTGGCTAGGGGGAGGCTGCGGGGGGTCTCGGTCTTAGGGCTCAGGGCTGGGTAGGGGTCGGTGTTAGGGTTGTGGTCCTGGGGGCTGCGGGGGGGTCTCGGTCTTAGGGTTCAGGGCTAGGGAGGGGTCGTTAGTAGGGTGTTGGGCTTGGGGGTGGGGGCTGTGGGGGGTGTCGGTCTTAGGGCTCAGGGCTGGGTAGGGGTCGGTGTTAGGGTTTAGGGCCTGGGGGGGCTATGGTGGGTCTCGGTACTAGGGCTTAGGGCTGGGGTAGGGTTGGGTGTAGGGCTCTGGGTGTTGGGTGGGTGGGCCCGGTAGTCGGCCTTAGGGCTCAGGGCAGTTAGACGTAGGGTTGGGGTAGGGTCGGTTGTAGGGTTTGTGGCTAGGGGGAGGCTGCGGGGGGTCTCGGTCTTAGGGCTCAGGGCTGGGTAGGGGTCGGTGTTAGGGTTGTGGTCCTGGGGGCTGCGGGGGGGTCTCGGTCTTAGGGTTCAGGGCTAGGGAGGGGTCGTTAGTAGGGTGTTGGGCTTGGGGGTGGGGGCTGTGGGGGGTGTCGGTCTTAGGGCTCAGGGCTGGGGAGGGGTTGGTGTTAGAGTTTGGGGCCTGGGGGGGCTGCGGGGGTCTCGGTACTAGGGCTTAGGGCTGGGGTAGGGTTGGGTGTAGGGCTCTGGGTGTTGGGTGGGTGGGCCCGGTAGTCGGCCTTAGGGCTCAGGGCAGTTAGACGTAGGGTTGGGGTAGGGTCGGTTGTAGGGTTTGTGGCTAGGGGGAGGCTGCGGGGGGTCTCGGTCTTAGGGCTCAGGGCTGGGTAGGGGTCGGTGTTAGGGTTGTGGTCCTGGGGGCTGCGGGGGGGTCTCGGTCTTAGGGTTCAGGGCTGGGGAGGGGTCGTTAGTAGGGTTTTGGGCTTGCGGGGGGGGCTGTGGGGGGTCTCGGTCTTAGGGCTCAGGGCTGGGGAGGGGTTGGTGTTAGAGTTTGGGGCCTGGGGGGGCTGCGGGGGTCTCGGTCTTAGGGCTCAGGGCTGGGAAGGGGTTCGGTGTTAGGGTTTTGGGGCCTGGGGGGGCTGCGGGGGGTGTTGGTCTTAGGGCTCAGGGCTGGGTAGGGGGTCGGTGATAGGGTTTAGGGCCTGGGGGGGGCTATGGCGGGTCTCGGTCTTAGGGCTCAGGGCTGGAAAGGGGTTCGGTGTTAGGGTTTTGGGGCCTGGGGGGGCTGCGGGGGGTGTCGGTCTTAGGGCTCAGGGCTGGGTAGGGGTCAGTGTTAGGGTTTAGGGCCAGGGGGGGGGCTATGGCGGGTCTCGGTACTAGGGCTTAGGGCTGGGGTAGGGTTGGGTGTAGGGCTCTGGGTGTTGGGTGGGTGGGCCCGGTAGTCGGCCTTAGGGCTCAGGGCAGTTAGACGTAGGGTTGGGGTAGGGTCGGTTGTAGGGTTTGTGGCTAGGGGGAGGCTGCGGGGGGTCTCGGTCTTAGGGCTCAGGGCTGGGTAGGGGTCGGTGTTAGGGTTGTGGTCCTGGGGGCTGCGGGGGGGTCTCGGTCTTAGGGTTCAGGGCTAGGGAGGGGTCGTTAGTAGGGTGTTGGGCTTGGGGGTGGGGGCTGTGGGGGGTGTCGGTCTTAGGGCTCAGGGCTGGGGAGGGGTTGGTGTTAGAGTTTGGGGCCTGGGGGGGCTGCGGGGGTCTCGGTACTAGGGCTTAGGGCTGGGGTAGGGTTGGGTGTAGGGCTCTGGGTGTTGGGTGGGTGGGCCCGGTAGTCGGCCTTAGGGCTCAGGGCAGTTAGACGTAGGGTTGGGGTAGGGTCGGTTGTAGGGTTTGTGGCTAGGGGGAGGCTGCGGGGGGTCTCGGTCTTAGGGCTCAGGGCTGGGTAGGGGTCGGTGTTAGGGTTGTGGTCCTGGGGGCTGCGGGGGGGTCTCGGTCTTAGGGTTCAGGGCTAGGGAGGGGTCGTTAGTAGGGTGTTGGGCTTGGGGGTGGGGGCTGTGGGGGGTGTCGGTCTTAGGGCTCAGGGCTGGGGAGGGGTTGGTGTTAGAGTTTGGGGCCTGGGGGGGCTGCGGGGGTCTCGGTACTAGGGCTTAGGGCTGGGGTAGGGTTGGGTGTAGGGCTCTGGGTGTTGGGTGGGTGGGCCCGGTAGTCGGCCTTAGGGCTCAGGGCAGTTAGACGTAGGGTTGGGGTAGGGTCGGTTGTAGGGTTTGTGGCTAGGGGGAGGCTGCGGGGGGTCTCGGTCTTAGGGCTCAGGGCTGGGTAGGGGTCGGTGTTAGGGTTGTGGTCCTGGGGGCTGCGGGGGGGTCTCGGTCTTAGGGTTCAGGGCTAGGGAGGGGTCGTTAGTAGGGTGTTGGGCTTGGGGGTGGGGGCTGTGGGGGGTGTCGGTCTTAGGGCTCAGGGCTGGGTAGGGGTCGGTGTTAGGGTTTAGGGCCTGGGGGGGCTATGGTGGGTCTCGGTACTAGGGCTTAGGGCTGGGGTAGGGTTGGGTGTAGGGCTCTGGGTGTTGGGTGGGTGGGCCCGGTAGTCGGCCTTAGGGCTCAGGGCAGTTAGACGTAGGGTTGGGGTAGGGTCGGTTGTAGGGTTTGTGGCTAGGGGGAGGCTGCGGGGGGTCTCGGTCTTAGGGCTCAGGGCTGGGTAGGGGTCGGTGTTAGGGTTGTGGTCCTGGGGGCTGCGGGGGGGTCTCGGTCTTAGGGTTCAGGGCTAGGGAGGGGTCGTTAGTAGGGTGTTGGGCTTGGGGGTGGGGGCTGTGGGGGGTGTCGGTCTTAGGGCTCAGGGCTGGGGAGGGGTTGGTGTTAGAGTTTGGGGCCTGGGGGGGCTGCGGGGGTCTCGGTACTAGGGCTTAGGGCTGGGGTAGGGTTGGGTGTAGGGCTCTGGGTGTTGGGTGGGTGGGCCCGGTAGTCGGCCTTAGGGCTCAGGGCAGTTAGACGTAGGGTTGGGGTAGGGTCGGTTGTAGGGTTTGTGGCTAGGGGGAGGCTGCGGGGGGTCTCGGTCTTAGGGCTCAGGGCTGGGTAGGGGTCGGTGTTAGGGTTGTGGTCCTGGGGGCTGCGGGGGGGTCTCGGTCTTAGGGTTCAGGGCTGGGGAGGGGTCGTTAGTAGGGTTTTGGGCTTGCGGGGGGGGCTGTGGGGGGTCTCGGTCTTAGGGCTCAGGGCTGGGGAGGGGTTGGTGTTAGAGTTTGGGGCCTGGGGGGGCTGCGGGGGTCTCGGTCTTAGGGCTCAGGGCTGGGAAGGGGTTCGGTGTTAGGGTTTTGGGGCCTGGGGGGGCTGCGGGGGGTGTTGGTCTTAGGGCTCAGGGCTGGGTAGGGGGTCGGTGATAGGGTTTAGGGCCTGGGGGGGGCTATGGCGGGTCTCGGTCTTAGGGCTCAGGGCTGGAAAGGGGTTCGGTGTTAGGGTTTTGGGGCCTGGGGGGGCTGCGGGGGGTGTCGGTCTTAGGGCTCAGGGCTGGGTAGGGGTCAGTGTTAGGGTTTAGGGCCAGGGGGGGGGCTATGGCGGGTCTCGGTACTAGGGCTTAGGGCTGGGGTAGGGTTGGGTGTAGGGCTCTGGGTGTTGGGTGGGTGGGCCCGGTAGTCGGCCTTAGGGCTCAGGGCAGTTAGACGTAGGGTTGGGGTAGGGTCGGTTGTAGGGTTTGTGGCTAGGGGGAGGCTGCGGGGGGTCTCGGTCTTAGGGCTCAGGGCTGGGTAGGGGTCGGTGTTAGGGTTGTGGTCCTGGGGGCTGCGGGGGGGTCTCGGTCTTAGGGTTCAGGGCTAGGGAGGGGTCGTTAGTAGGGTGTTGGGCTTGGGGGTGGGGGCTGTGGGGGGTGTCGGTCTTAGGGCTCAGGGCTGGGTAGGGGTCGGTGTTAGGGTTTAGGGCCTGGGGGGGGCTATGGTGGGTCTCGGTACTAGGGCTTAGGGCTGGGGTAGGGTTGGGTGTAGGGCTCTGGGTGTTGGGTGGGTGGGCCCGGTAGTCGGCCTTAGGGCTCAGGGCAGTTAGACGTAGGGTTGGGGTAGGGTCGGTTGTAGGGTTTGTGGCTAGGGGGAGGCTGCGGGGGGTCTCGGTCTTAGGGCTCAGGGCTGGGTAGGGGTCGGTGTTAGGGTTGTGGTCCTGGGGGCTGCGGGGGGGTCTCGGTCTTAGGGTTCAGGGCTGGGGAGGGGTCGTTAGTAGGGTTTTGGGCTTGCGGGGGGGGCTGTGGGGGGTCTCGGTCTTAGGGCTCAGGGCTGGGGAGGGGTTGGTGTTAGAGTTTGGGGCCTGGGGGGGCTGCGGGGGTCTCGGTCTTAGGGCTCAGGGCTGGGAAGGGGTTCGGTGTTAGGGTTTTGGGGCCTGGGGGGGCTGCGGGGGGTGTTGGTCTTAGGGCTCAGGGCTGGGTAGGGGGTCGGTGATAGGGTTTAGGGCCTGGGGGGGGCTATGGCGGGTCTCGGTCTTAGGGCTCAGGGCTGGAAAGGGGTTCGGTGTTAGGGTTTTGGGGCCTGGGGGGGCTGCGGGGGGTGTCGGTCTTAGGGCTCAGGGCTGGGTAGGGGTCAGTGTTAGGGTTTAGGGCCAGGGGGGGGGCTATGGCGGGTCTCGGTACTAGGGCTTAGGGCTGGGGTAGGGTTGGGTGTAGGGCTCTGGGTGTTGGGTGGGTGGGCCCGGTAGTCGGCCTTAGGGCTCAGGGCAGTTAGACGTAGGGTTGGGGTAGGGTCGGTTGTAGGGTTTGTGGCTAGGGGGAGGCTGCGGGGGGTCTCGGTCTTAGGGCTCAGGGCTGGGTAGGGGTCGGTGTTAGGGTTGTGGTCCTGGGGGCTGCGGGGGGGTCTCGGTCTTAGGGTTCAGGGCTAGGGAGGGGTCGTTAGTAGGGTGTTGGGCTTGGGGGTGGGGGCTGTGGGGGGTGTCGGTCTTAGGGCTCAGGGCTGGGGAGGGGTTGGTGTTAGAGTTTGGGGCCTGGGGGGGCTGCGGGGGTCTTGGTCTTAGGGCTCAGGGCTGGGAAGGGGTTCGGTGTTAGGGTTTTGGGGCCTGGGGGGGCTGCGGGGGGTGTTGGTCTTAGGGCTCAGGGCTGGGTAGGGGGTCGGTGATAGGGTTTAGGGCCTGGGGGGGGCTATGGTGGGTCTCGGTACTAGGGCTTAGGGCTGGGGTAGGGTTGGGTGTAGGGCTCTGGGTGGGCCCGGTAGTCGGCCTTAGGGCTCAGGGCAGTTAGACGTAGGGTTGGGGTAGGGTCGGTTGTAGGGTTTGTGGCTAGGGGGAGGCTGCGGGGGGTCTCGGTCTTAGGGCTCAGGGCTGGGTAGGGGTCGGTGTTAGGGTTGTGGTCCTGGGGGCTGCGGGGGGGTCTCGGTCTTAGGGTTCAGGGCTGGGGAGGGGTCGTTAGTAGGGTTTTGGGCTTGCGGGGGGGGCTGTGGGGGGTGTCGGTCTTAGGGCTCAGGGCTGGGGAGGGGTTGGTGTTAGAGTTTGGGGCCTGGGGGGGCTGCGGGGGTCTTGGTCTTAGGGCTCAGGGCTGGGAAGGGGTTCGGTGTTAGGGTTTTGGGGCCTGGGGGGGCTGCGGGGGGTGTTGGTCTTAGGGCTCAGGGCTGGGTAGGGGGTCGGTGATAGGGTTTAGGGCCTGGGGGGGGCTATGGTGGGTCTCGGTACTAGGGCTTAGGGCTGGGGTAGGGTTGGGTGTAGGGCTCTGGGTGGGCCCGGTAGTCGGCCTTAGGGCTCAGGGCAGTTAGACGTAGGGTTGGGGTAGGGTCGGTTGTAGGGTTTGTGGCTAGGGGGAGGCTGCGGGGGGTCTCGGTCTTAGGGCTCAGGGCTGGGTAGGGGTCGGTGTTAGGGTTGTGGTCCTGGGGGCTGCGGGGGGGTCTCGGTCTTAGGGTTCAGGGCTAGGGAGGGGTCGTTAGTAGGGTGTTGGGCTTGGGGGTGGGGGCTGTGGGGGGTGTCGGTCTTAGGGCTCAGGGCTGGGTAGGGGTCGGTGTTAGGGTTTAGGGCCTGGGGGGGCTATGGTGGGTCTCGGTACTAGGGCTTAGGGCTGGGGTAGGGTTGGGTGTAGGGCTCTGGGTGTTGGGTGGGTGGGCCCGGTAGTCGGCCTTAGGGCTCAGGGCAGTTAGACGTAGGGTTGGGGTAGGGTCGGTTGTAGGGTTTGTGGCTAGGGGGAGGCTGCGGGGGGTCTCGGTCTTAGGGCTCAGGGCTGGGTAGGGGTCGGTGTTAGGGTTGTGGTCCTGGGGGCTGCGGGGGGGTCTCGGTCTTAGGGTTCAGGGCTGGGGAGGGGTCGTTAGTAGGGTTTTGGGCTTGCGGGGGGGGCTGTGGGGGGTCTCGGTCTTAGGGCTCAGGGCTGGGGAGGGGTTGGTGTTAGAGTTTGGGGCCTGGGGGGGCTGCGGGGGTCTCGGTCTTAGGGCTCAGGGCTGGGAAGGGGTTCGGTGTTAGGGTTTTGGGGCCTGGGGGGGCTGCGGGGGGTGTTGGTCTTAGGGCTCAGGGCTGGGTAGGGGGTCGGTGATAGGGTTTAGGGCCTGGGGGGGGCTATGGCGGGTCTCGGTCTTAGGGCTCAGGGCTGGAAAGGGGTTCGGTGTTAGGGTTTTGGGGCCTGGGGGGGCTGCGGGGGGTGTCGGTCTTAGGGCTCAGGGCTGGGTAGGGGTCAGTGTTAGGGTTTAGGGCCAGGGGGGGGGCTATGGCGGGTCTCGGTACTAGGGCTTAGGGCTGGGGTAGGGTTGGGTGTAGGGCTCTGGGTGTTGGGTGGGTGGGCCCGGTAGTCGGCCTTAGGGCTCAGGGCAGTTAGACGTAGGGTTGGGGTAGGGTCGGTTGTAGGGTTTGTGGCTAGGGGGAGGCTGCGGGGGGTCTCGGTCTTAGGGCTCAGGGCTGGGTAGGGGTCGGTGTTAGGGTTGTGGTCCTGGGGGCTGCGGGGGGGTCTCGGTCTTAGGGTTCAGGGCTAGGGAGGGGTCGTTAGTAGGGTGTTGGGCTTGGGGGTGGGGGCTGTGGGGGGTGTCGGTCTTAGGGCTCAGGGCTGGGGAGGGGTTGGTGTTAGAGTTTGGGGCCTGGGGGGGCTGCGGGGGTCTCGGTACTAGGGCTTAGGGCTGGGGTAGGGTTGGGTGTAGGGCTCTGGGTGTTGGGTGGGTGGGCCCGGTAGTCGGCCTTAGGGCTCAGGGCAGTTAGACGTAGGGTTGGGGTAGGGTCGGTTGTAGGGTTTGTGGCTAGGGGGAGGCTGCGGGGGGTCTCGGTCTTAGGGCTCAGGGCTGGGTAGGGGTCGGTGTTAGGGTTGTGGTCCTGGGGGCTGCGGGGGGGTCTCGGTCTTAGGGTTCAGGGCTAGGGAGGGGTCGTTAGTAGGGTGTTGGGCTTGGGGGTGGGGGCTGTGGGGGGTGTCGGTCTTAGGGCTCAGGGCTGGGGAGGGGTTGGTGTTAGAGTTTGGGGCCTGGGGGGGCTGCGGGGGTCTCGGTACTAGGGCTTAGGGCTGGGGTAGGGTTGGGTGTAGGGCTCTGGGTGTTGGGTGGGTGGGCCCGGTAGTCGGCCTTAGGGCTCAGGGCAGTTAGACGTAGGGTTGGGGTAGGGTCGGTTGTAGGGTTTGTGGCTAGGGGGAGGCTGCGGGGGGTCTCGGTCTTAGGGCTCAGGGCTGGGTAGGGGTCGGTGTTAGGGTTGTGGTCCTGGGGGCTGCGGGGGGGTCTCGGTCTTAGGGTTCAGGGCTAGGGAGGGGTCGTTAGTAGGGTGTTGGGCTTGGGGGTGGGGGCTGTGGGGGGTGTCGGTCTTAGGGCTCAGGGCTGGGTAGGGGTCGGTGTTAGGGTTTAGGGCCTGGGGGGGCTATGGTGGGTCTCGGTACTAGGGCTTAGGGCTGGGGTAGGGTTGGGTGTAGGGCTCTGGGTGTTGGGTGGGTGGGCCCGGTAGTCGGCCTTAGGGCTCAGGGCAGTTAGACGTAGGGTTGGGGTAGGGTCGGTTGTAGGGTTTGTGGCTAGGGGGAGGCTGCGGGGGGTCTCGGTCTTAGGGCTCAGGGCTGGGTAGGGGTCGGTGTTAGGGTTGTGGTCCTGGGGGCTGCGGGGGGGTCTCGGTCTTAGGGTTCAGGGCTGGGGAGGGGTCGTTAGTAGGGTTTTGGGCTTGCGGGGGGGGCTGTGGGGGGTCTCGGTCTTAGGGCTCAGGGCTGGGGAGGGGTTGGTGTTAGAGTTTGGGGCCTGGGGGGGCTGCGGGGGTCTCGGTCTTAGGGCTCAGGGCTGGGAAGGGGTTCGGTGTTAGGGTTTTGGGGCCTGGGGGGGCTGCGGGGGGTGTTGGTCTTAGGGCTCAGGGCTGGGTAGGGGGTCGGTGATAGGGTTTAGGGCCTGGGGGGGGCTATGGCGGGTCTCGGTCTTAGGGCTCAGGGCTGGAAAGGGGTTCGGTGTTAGGGTTTTGGGGCCTGGGGGGGCTGCGGGGGGTGTCGGTCTTAGGGCTCAGGGCTGGGTAGGGGTCAGTGTTAGGGTTTAGGGCCAGGGGGGGGGCTATGGCGGGTCTCGGTACTAGGGCTTAGGGCTGGGGTAGGGTTGGGTGTAGGGCTCTGGGTGTTGGGTGGGTGGGCCCGGTAGTCGGCCTTAGGGCTCAGGGCAGTTAGACGTAGGGTTGGGGTAGGGTCGGTTGTAGGGTTTGTGGCTAGGGGGAGGCTGCGGGGGGTCTCGGTCTTAGGGCTCAGGGCTGGGTAGGGGTCGGTGTTAGGGTTGTGGTCCTGGGGGCTGCGGGGGGGTCTCGGTCTTAGGGTTCAGGGCTAGGGAGGGGTCGTTAGTAGGGTGTTGGGCTTGGGGGTGGGGGCTGTGGGGGGTGTCGGTCTTAGGGCTCAGGGCTGGGGAGGGGTTGGTGTTAGAGTTTGGGGCCTGGGGGGGCTGCGGGGGTCTCGGTACTAGGGCTTAGGGCTGGGGTAGGGTTGGGTGTAGGGCTCTGGGTGTTGGGTGGGTGGGCCCGGTAGTCGGCCTTAGGGCTCAGGGCAGTTAGACGTAGGGTTGGGGTAGGGTCGGTTGTAGGGTTTGTGGCTAGGGGGAGGCTGCGGGGGGTCTCGGTCTTAGGGCTCAGGGCTGGGTAGGGGTCGGTGTTAGGGTTGTGGTCCTGGGGGCTGCGGGGGGGTCTCGGTCTTAGGGTTCAGGGCTAGGGAGGGGTCGTTAGTAGGGTGTTGGGCTTGGGGGTGGGGGCTGTGGGGGGTGTCGGTCTTAGGGCTCAGGGCTGGGGAGGGGTTGGTGTTAGAGTTTGGGGCCTGGGGGGGCTGCGGGGGTCTCGGTACTAGGGCTTAGGGCTGGGGTAGGGTTGGGTGTAGGGCTCTGGGTGTTGGGTGGGTGGGCCCGGTAGTCGGCCTTAGGGCTCAGGGCAGTTAGACGTAGGGTTGGGGTAGGGTCGGTTGTAGGGTTTGTGGCTAGGGGGAGGCTGCGGGGGGTCTCGGTCTTAGGGCTCAGGGCTGGGTAGGGGTCGGTGTTAGGGTTGTGGTCCTGGGGGCTGCGGGGGGGTCTCGGTCTTAGGGTTCAGGGCTAGGGAGGGGTCGTTAGTAGGGTGTTGGGCTTGGGGGTGGGGGCTGTGGGGGGTGTCGGTCTTAGGGCTCAGGGCTGGGGAGGGGTTGGTGTTAGAGTTTGGGGCCTGGGGGGGCTGCGGGGGTCTCGGTACTAGGGCTTAGGGCTGGGGTAGGGTTGGGTGTAGGGCTCTGGGTGTTGGGTGGGTGGGCCCGGTAGTCGGCCTTAGGGCTCAGGGCAGTTAGACGTAGGGTTGGGGTAGGGTCGGTTGTAGGGTTTGTGGCTAGGGGGAGGCTGCGGGGGGTCTCGGTCTTAGGGCTCAGGGCTGGGTAGGGGTCGGTGTTAGGGTTGTGGTCCTGGGGGCTGCGGGGGGGTCTCGGTCTTAGGGTTCAGGGCTGGGGAGGGGTCGTTAGTAGGGTTTTGGGCTTGCGGGGGGGGCTGTGGGGGGTCTCGGTCTTAGGGCTCAGGGCTGGGGAGGGGTTGGTGTTAGAGTTTGGGGCCTGGGGGGGCTGCGGGGGTCTCGGTCTTAGGGCTCAGGGCTGGGAAGGGGTTCGGTGTTAGGGTTTTGGGGCCTGGGGGGGCTGCGGGGGGTGTTGGTCTTAGGGCTCAGGGCTGGGTAGGGGGTCGGTGATAGGGTTTAGGGCCTGGGGGGGGCTATGGCGGGTCTCGGTCTTAGGGCTCAGGGCTGGAAAGGGGTTCGGTGTTAGGGTTTTGGGGCCTGGGGGGGCTGCGGGGGGTGTCGGTCTTAGGGCTCAGGGCTGGGTAGGGGTCAGTGTTAGGGTTTAGGGCCAGGGGGGGGGCTATGGCGGGTCTCGGTACTAGGGCTTAGGGCTGGGGTAGGGTTGGGTGTAGGGCTCTGGGTGTTGGGTGGGTGGGCCCGGTAGTCGGCCTTAGGGCTCAGGGCAGTTAGACGTAGGGTTGGGGTAGGGTCGGTTGTAGGGTTTGTGGCTAGGGGGAGGCTGCGGGGGGTCTCGGTCTTAGGGCTCAGGGCTGGGTAGGGGTCGGTGTTAGGGTTGTGGTCCTGGGGGCTGCGGGGGGGTCTCGGTCTTAGGGTTCAGGGCTAGGGAGGGGTCGTTAGTAGGGTGTTGGGCTTGGGGGTGGGGGCTGTGGGGGGTGTCGGTCTTAGGGCTCAGGGCTGGGGAGGGGTTGGTGTTAGAGTTTGGGGCCTGGGGGGGCTGCGGGGGTCTCGGTACTAGGGCTTAGGGCTGGGGTAGGGTTGGGTGTAGGGCTCTGGGTGTTGGGTGGGTGGGCCCGGTAGTCGGCCTTAGGGCTCAGGGCAGTTAGACGTAGGGTTGGGGTAGGGTCGGTTGTAGGGTTTGTGGCTAGGGGGAGGCTGCGGGGGGTCTCGGTCTTAGGGCTCAGGGCTGGGTAGGGGTCGGTGTTAGGGTTGTGGTCCTGGGGGCTGCGGGGGGGTCTCGGTCTTAGGGTTCAGGGCTAGGGAGGGGTCGTTAGTAGGGTGTTGGGCTTGGGGGTGGGGGCTGTGGGGGGTGTCGGTCTTAGGGCTCAGGGCTGGGGAGGGGTTGGTGTTAGAGTTTGGGGCCTGGGGGGGCTGCGGGGGTCTCGGTACTAGGGCTTAGGGCTGGGGTAGGGTTGGGTGTAGGGCTCTGGGTGTTGGGTGGGTGGGCCCGGTAGTCGGCCTTAGGGCTCAGGGCAGTTAGACGTAGGGTTGGGGTAGGGTCGGTTGTAGGGTTTGTGGCTAGGGGGAGGCTGCGGGGGGTCTCGGTCTTAGGGCTCAGGGCTGGGTAGGGGTCGGTGTTAGGGTTGTGGTCCTGGGGGCTGCGGGGGGGTCTCGGTCTTAGGGTTCAGGGCTAGGGAGGGGTCGTTAGTAGGGTGTTGGGCTTGGGGGTGGGGGCTGTGGGGGGTGTCGGTCTTAGGGCTCAGGGCTGGGGAGGGGTTGGTGTTAGAGTTTGGGGCCTGGGGGGGCTGCGGGGGTCTCGGTACTAGGGCTTAGGGCTGGGGTAGGGTTGGGTGTAGGGCTCTGGGTGTTGGGTGGGTGGGCCCGGTAGTCGGCCTTAGGGCTCAGGGCAGTTAGACGTAGGGTTGGGGTAGGGTCGGTTGTAGGGTTTGTGGCTAGGGGGAGGCTGCGGGGGGTCTCGGTCTTAGGGCTCAGGGCTGGGTAGGGGTCGGTGTTAGGGTTGTGGTCCTGGGGGCTGCGGGGGGGTCTCGGTCTTAGGGTTCAGGGCTGGGGAGGGGTCGTTAGTAGGGTTTTGGGCTTGCGGGGGGGGCTGTGGGGGGTCTCGGTCTTAGGGCTCAGGGCTGGGGAGGGGTTGGTGTTAGAGTTTGGGGCCTGGGGGGGCTGCGGGGGTCTCGGTCTTAGGGCTCAGGGCTGGGAAGGGGTTCGGTGTTAGGGTTTTGGGGCCTGGGGGGGCTGCGGGGGGTGTTGGTCTTAGGGCTCAGGGCTGGGTAGGGGGTCGGTGATAGGGTTTAGGGCCTGGGGGGGGCTATGGCGGGTCTCGGTCTTAGGGCTCAGGGCTGGAAAGGGGTTCGGTGTTAGGGTTTTGGGGCCTGGGGGGGCTGCGGGGGGTGTCGGTCTTAGGGCTCAGGGCTGGGTAGGGGTCAGTGTTAGGGTTTAGGGCCAGGGGGGGGGCTATGGCGGGTCTCGGTACTAGGGCTTAGGGCTGGGGTAGGGTTGGGTGTAGGGCTCTGGGTGTTGGGTGGGTGGGCCCGGTAGTCGGCCTTAGGGCTCAGGGCAGTTAGACGTAGGGTTGGGGTAGGGTCGGTTGTAGGGTTTGTGGCTAGGGGGAGGCTGCGGGGGGTCTCGGTCTTAGGGCTCAGGGCTGGGTAGGGGTCGGTGTTAGGGTTGTGGTCCTGGGGGCTGCGGGGGGGTCTCGGTCTTAGGGTTCAGGGCTGGGGAGGGGTCGTTAGTAGGGTTTTGGGCTTGCGGGGGGGGCTGTGGGGGGTCTCGGTCTTAGGGCTCAGGGCTGGGGAGGGGTTGGTGTTAGAGTTTGGGGCCTGGGGGGGCTGCGGGGGTCTCGGTCTTAGGGCTCAGGGCTGGGAAGGGGTTCGGTGTTAGGGTTTTGGGGCCTGGGGGGGCTGCGGGGGGTGTTGGTCTTAGGGCTCAGGGCTGGGTAGGGGGTCGGTGATAGGGTTTAGGGCCTGGGGGGGGCTATGGCGGGTCTCGGTCTTAGGGCTCAGGGCTGGAAAGGGGTTCGGTGTTAGGGTTTTGGGGCCTGGGGGGGCTGCGGGGGGTGTCGGTCTTAGGGCTCAGGGCTGGGTAGGGGTCAGTGTTAGGGTTTAGGGCCAGGGGGGGGGCTATGGCGGGTCTCGGTACTAGGGCTTAGGGCTGGGGTAGGGTTGGGTGTAGGGCTCTGGGTGTTGGGTGGGTGGGCCCGGTAGTCGGCCTTAGGGCTCAGGGCAGTTAGACGTAGGGTTGGGGTAGGGTCGGTTGTAGGGTTTGTGGCTAGGGGGAGGCTGCGGGGGGTCTCGGTCTTAGGGCTCAGGGCTGGGTAGGGGTCGGTGTTAGGGTTGTGGTCCTGGGGGCTGCGGGGGGGTCTCGGTCTTAGGGTTCAGGGCTGGGGAGGGGTCGTTAGTAGGGTTTTGGGCTTGCGGGGGGGGCTGTGGGGGGTCTCGGTCTTAGGGCTCAGGGCTGGGGAGGGGTTGGTGTTAGAGTTTGGGGCCTGGGGGGGCTGCGGGGGTCTCGGTCTTAGGGCTCAGGGCTGGGAAGGGGTTCGGTGTTAGGGTTTTGGGGCCTGGGGGGGCTGCGGGGGGTGTTGGTCTTAGGGCTCAGGGCTGGGTAGGGGGTCGGTGATAGGGTTTAGGGCCTGGGGGGGGCTATGGCGGGTCTCGGTCTTAGGGCTCAGGGCTGGAAAGGGGTTCGGTGTTAGGGTTTTGGGGCCTGGGGGGGCTGCGGGGGGTGTCGGTCTTAGGGCTCAGGGCTGGGTAGGGGTCAGTGTTAGGGTTTAGGGCCAGGGGGGGGGCTATGGCGGGTCTCGGTACTAGGGCTTAGGGCTGGGGTAGGGTTGGGTGTAGGGCTCTGGGTGTTGGGTGGGTGGGCCCGGTAGTCGGCCTTAGGGCTCAGGGCAGTTAGACGTAGGGTTGGGGTAGGGTCGGTTGTAGGGTTTGTGGCTAGGGGGAGGCTGCGGGGGGTCTCGGTCTTAGGGCTCAGGGCTGGGTAGGGGTCGGTGTTAGGGTTGTGGTCCTGGGGGCTGCGGGGGGGTCTCGGTCTTAGGGTTCAGGGCTGGGGAGGGGTCGTTAGTAGGGTTTTGGGCTTGCGGGGGGGGCTGTGGGGGGTCTCGGTCTTAGGGCTCAGGGCTGGGGAGGGGTTGGTGTTAGAGTTTGGGGCCTGGGGGGGCTGCGGGGGTCTCGGTCTTAGGGCTCAGGGCTGGGAAGGGGTTCGGTGTTAGGGTTTTGGGGCCTGGGGGGGCTGCGGGGGGTGTTGGTCTTAGGGCTCAGGGCTGGGTAGGGGGTCGGTGATAGGGTTTAGGGCCTGGGGGGGGCTATGGCGGGTCTCGGTCTTAGGGCTCAGGGCTGGAAAGGGGTTCGGTGTTAGGGTTTTGGGGCCTGGGGGGGCTGCGGGGGGTGTCGGTCTTAGGGCTCAGGGCTGGGTAGGGGTCAGTGTTAGGGTTTAGGGCCAGGGGGGGGGCTATGGCGGGTCTCGGTACTAGGGCTTAGGGCTGGGGTAGGGTTGGGTGTAGGGCTCTGGGTGTTGGGTGGGTGGGCCCGGTAGTCGGCCTTAGGGCTCAGGGCAGTTAGACGTAGGGTTGGGGTAGGGTCGGTTGTAGGGTTTGTGGCTAGGGGGAGGCTGCGGGGGGTCTCGGTCTTAGGGCTCAGGGCTGGGTAGGGGTCGGTGTTAGGGTTGTGGTCCTGGGGGCTGCGGGGGGGTCTCGGTCTTAGGGTTCAGGGCTGGGGAGGGGTCGTTAGTAGGGTTTTGGGCTTGCGGGGGGGGCTGTGGGGGGTCTCGGTCTTAGGGCTCAGGGCTGGGGAGGGGTTGGTGTTAGAGTTTGGGGCCTGGGGGGGCTGCGGGGGTCTCGGTCTTAGGGCTCAGGGCTGGGAAGGGGTTCGGTGTTAGGGTTTTGGGGCCTGGGGGGGCTGCGGGGGGTGTTGGTCTTAGGGCTCAGGGCTGGGTAGGGGGTCGGTGATAGGGTTTAGGGCCTGGGGGGGGCTATGGCGGGTCTCGGTCTTAGGGCTCAGGGCTGGAAAGGGGTTCGGTGTTAGGGTTTTGGGGCCTGGGGGGGCTGCGGGGGGTGTCGGTCTTAGGGCTCAGGGCTGGGTAGGGGTCAGTGTTAGGGTTTAGGGCCAGGGGGGGGGCTATGGCGGGTCTCGGTACTAGGGCTTAGGGCTGGGGTAGGGTTGGGTGTAGGGCTCTGGGTGTTGGGTGGGTGGGCCCGGTAGTCGGCCTTAGGGCTCAGGGCAGTTAGACGTAGGGTTGGGGTAGGGTCGGTTGTAGGGTTTGTGGCTAGGGGGAGGCTGCGGGGGGTCTCGGTCTTAGGGCTCAGGGCTGGGTAGGGGTCGGTGTTAGGGTTGTGGTCCTGGGGGCTGCGGGGGGGTCTCGGTCTTAGGGTTCAGGGCTGGGGAGGGGTCGTTAGTAGGGTTTTGGGCTTGCGGGGGGGGCTGTGGGGGGTCTCGGTCTTAGGGCTCAGGGCTGGGGAGGGGTTGGTGTTAGAGTTTGGGGCCTGGGGGGGCTGCGGGGGTCTCGGTCTTAGGGCTCAGGGCTGGGAAGGGGTTCGGTGTTAGGGTTTTGGGGCCTGGGGGGGCTGCGGGGGGTGTTGGTCTTAGGGCTCAGGGCTGGGTAGGGGGTCGGTGATAGGGTTTAGGGCCTGGGGGGGGCTATGGCGGGTCTCGGTCTTAGGGCTCAGGGCTGGAAAGGGGTTCGGTGTTAGGGTTTTGGGGCCTGGGGGGGCTGCGGGGGGTGTCGGTCTTAGGGCTCAGGGCTGGGTAGGGGTCAGTGTTAGGGTTTAGGGCCAGGGGGGGGGCTATGGCGGGTCTCGGTACTAGGGCTTAGGGCTGGGGTAGGGTTGGGTGTAGGGCTCTGGGTGTTGGGTGGGTGGGCCCGGTAGTCGGCCTTAGGGCTCAGGGCAGTTAGACGTAGGGTTGGGGTAGGGTCGGTTGTAGGGTTTGTGGCTAGGGGGAGGCTGCGGGGGGTCTCGGTCTTAGGGCTCAGGGCTGGGTAGGGGTCGGTGTTAGGGTTGTGGTCCTGGGGGCTGCGGGGGGGTCTCGGTCTTAGGGTTCAGGGCTGGGGAGGGGTCGTTAGTAGGGTTTTGGGCTTGCGGGGGGGGCTGTGGGGGGTCTCGGTCTTAGGGCTCAGGGCTGGGGAGGGGTTGGTGTTAGAGTTTGGGGCCTGGGGGGGCTGCGGGGGTCTCGGTCTTAGGGCTCAGGGCTGGGAAGGGGTTCGGTGTTAGGGTTTTGGGGCCTGGGGGGGCTGCGGGGGGTGTTGGTCTTAGGGCTCAGGGCTGGGTAGGGGGTCGGTGATAGGGTTTAGGGCCTGGGGGGGGCTATGGCGGGTCTCGGTCTTAGGGCTCAGGGCTGGAAAGGGGTTCGGTGTTAGGGTTTTGGGGCCTGGGGGGGCTGCGGGGGGTGTCGGTCTTAGGGCTCAGGGCTGGGTAGGGGTCAGTGTTAGGGTTTAGGGCCAGGGGGGGGGCTATGGCGGGTCTCGGTACTAGGGCTTAGGGCTGGGGTAGGGTTGGGTGTAGGGCTCTGGGTGTTGGGTGGGTGGGCCCGGTAGTCGGCCTTAGGGCTCAGGGCAGTTAGACGTAGGGTTGGGGTAGGGTCGGTTGTAGGGTTTGTGGCTAGGGGGAGGCTGCGGGGGGTCTCGGTCTTAGGGCTCAGGGCTGGGTAGGGGTCGGTGTTAGGGTTGTGGTCCTGGGGGCTGCGGGGGGGTCTCGGTCTTAGGGTTCAGGGCTGGGGAGGGGTCGTTAGTAGGGTTTTGGGCTTGCGGGGGGGGCTGTGGGGGGTCTCGGTCTTAGGGCTCAGGGCTGGGGAGGGGTTGGTGTTAGAGTTTGGGGCCTGGGGGGGCTGCGGGGGTCTCGGTCTTAGGGCTCAGGGCTGGGAAGGGGTTCGGTGTTAGGGTTTTGGGGCCTGGGGGGGCTGCGGGGGGTGTTGGTCTTAGGGCTCAGGGCTGGGTAGGGGGTCGGTGATAGGGTTTAGGGCCTGGGGGGGGCTATGGCGGGTCTCGGTCTTAGGGCTCAGGGCTGGAAAGGGGTTCGGTGTTAGGGTTTTGGGGCCTGGGGGGGCTGCGGGGGGTGTTGGTCTTAGGGCTCAGGGCTGGGTAGGGGGTCGGTGATAGGGTTTAGGGCCTGGGGGGGGCTATGGTGGGTCTCGGTACTAGGGCTTAGGGCTGGGGTAGGGTTGGGTGTAGGGCTCTGGGTGGGCCCGGTAGTCGGCCTTAGGGCTCAGGGCAGTTAGACGTAGGGTTGGGGTAGGGTCGGTTGTAGGGTTTGTGGCTAGGGGGAGGCTGCGGGGGGTCTCGGTCTTAGGGCTCAGGGCTGGGTAGGGGTCGGTGTTAGGGTTGTGGTCCTGGGGGCTGCGGGGGGGTCTCGGTCTTAGGGTTCAGGGCTAGGGAGGGGTCGTTAGTAGGGTGTTGGGCTTGGGGGTGGGGGCTGTGGGGGGTCTCGGTCTTAGGGCTCAGGGCTGGGGAGGGGTTGGTGTTAGAGTTTGGGGCCTGGGGGGGCTGCGGGGGTCTTGGTCTTAGGGCTCAGGGCTGGGAAGGGGTTCGGTGTTAGGGTTTTGGGGCCTGGGGGGGCTGCGGGGGGTGTTGGTCTTAGGGCTCAGGGCTGGGTAGGGGGTCGGTGATAGGGTTTAGGGCCTGGGGGGGGCTATGGTGGGTCTCGGTACTAGGGCTTAGGGCTGGGGTAGGGTTGGGTGTAGGGCTCTGGGTGGGCCCGGTAGTCGGCCTTAGGGCTCAGGGCAGTTAGACGTAGGGTTGGGGTAGGGTCGGTTGTAGGGTTTGTGGCTAGGGGGAGGCTGCGGGGGGTCTCGGTCTTAGGGCTCAGGGCTGGGTAGGGGTCGGTGTTAGGGTTGTGGTCCTGGGGGCTGCGGGGGGGTCTCGGTCTTAGGGTTCAGGGCTGGGGAGGGGTCGTTAGTAGGGTTTTGGGCTTGCGGGGGGGGCTGTGGGGGGTCTCGGTCTTAGGGCTCAGGGCTGGGGAGGGGTTGGTGTTAGAGTTTGGGGCCTGGGGGGGCTGCGGGGGTCTCGGTCTTAGGGCTCAGGGCTGGGAAGGGGTTCGGTGTTAGGGTTTTGGGGCCTGGGGGGGCTGCGGGGGGTGTTGGTCTTAGGGCTCAGGGCTGGGTAGGGGGTCGGTGATAGGGTTTAGGGCCTGGGGGGGGCTATGGTGGGTCTCGGTACTAGGGCTTAGGGCTGGGGTAGGGTTGGGTGTAGGGCTCTGGGTGGGCCCGGTAGTCGGCCTTAGGGCTCAGGGCAGTTAGACGTAGGGTTGGGGTAGGGTCGGTTGTAGGGTTTGTGGCTAGGGGGAGGCTGCGGGGGGTCTCGGTCTTAGGGCTCAGGGCTGGGTAGGGGTCGGTGTTAGGGTTGTGGTCCTGGGGGCTGCGGGGGGGTCTCGGTCTTAGGGTTCAGGGCTAGGGAGGGGTCGTTAGTAGGGTGTTGGGCTTGGGGGTGGGGGCTGTGGGGGGTGTCGGTCTTAGGGCTCAGGGCTGGGGAGGGGTTGGTGTTAGAGTTTGGGGCCTGGGGGGGCTGCGGGGGTCTTGGTCTTAGGGCTCAGGGCTGGGAAGGGGTTCGGTGTTAGGGTTTTGGGGCCTGGGGGGGCTGCGGGGGGTGTTGGTCTTAGGGCTCAGGGCTGGGTAGGGGGTCGGTGATAGGGTTTAGGGCCTGGGGGGGGCTATGGCGGGTCTCGGTCTTAGGGCTCAGGGCTGGAAAGGGGTTCGGTGTTAGGGTTTTGGGGCCTGGGGGGGCTGCGGGGGGTGTCGGTCTTAGGGCTCAGGGCTGGGTAGGGGGTCGGTGATAGGGTTTAGGGCCTGGGGGGGGCTATGGCGGGTCTCGGTACTAGGGCTTAGGGCTGGGGTAGGGTTGGGTGTAGGGCTCTGGGTGGGCCCGGTAGTCGGCCTTAGGGCTCAGGGCAGTTAGACGTAGGGTTGGGGTAGGGTCGGTTGTAGGGTTTGTGGCTAGGGGGAGGCTGCGGGGGGTCTCGGTCTTAGGGCTCAGGGCTGGGTAGGGGTCGGTGTTAGGGTTGTGGTCCTGGGGGCTGCGGGGGGGTCTCGGTCTTAGGGTTCAGGGCTGGGGAGGGGTCGTTAGTAGGGTTTTGGGCTTGCGGGGGGGGCTGTGGGGGGTCTCGGTCTTAGGGCTCAGGGCTGGGGAGGGGTTGGTGTTAGAGTTTGGGGCCTGGGGGGGCTGCGGGGGTCTCGGTCTTAGGGCTCAGGGCTGGGAAGGGGTTCGGTGTTAGGGTTTTGGGGCCTGGGGGGGCTGCGGGGGGTGTTGGTCTTAGGGCTCAGGGCTGGGTAGGGGGTCGGTGATAGGGTTTAGGGCCTGGGGGGGGCTATGGTGGGTCTCGGTACTAGGGCTTAGGGCTGGGGTAGGGTTGGGTGTAGGGCTCTGGGTGGGCCCGGTAGTCGGCCTTAGGGCTCAGGGCAGTTAGACGTAGGGTTGGGGTAGGGTCGGTTGTAGGGTTTGTGGCTAGGGGGAGGCTGCGGGGGGTCTCGGTCTTAGGGCTCAGGGCTGGGTAGGGGTCGGTGTTAGGGTTGTGGTCCTGGGGGCTGCGGGGGGGTCTCGGTCTTAGGGTTCAGGGCTGGGGAGGGGTCGTTAGTAGGGTTTTGGGCTTGCGGGGGGGGCTGTGGGGGGTCTCGGTCTTAGGGCTCAGGGCTGGGGAGGGGTTGGTGTTAGAGTTTGGGGCCTGGGGGGGCTGCGGGGGTCTCGGTCTTAGGGCTCAGGGCTGGGAAGGGGTTCGGTGTTAGGGTTTTGGGGCCTGGGGGGGCTGCGGGGGGTGTTGGTCTTAGGGCTCAGGGCTGGGTAGGGGGTCGGTGATAGGGTTTAGGGCCTGGGGGGGGCTATGGTGGGTCTCGGTACTAGGGCTTAGGGCTGGGGTAGGGTTGGGTGTAGGGCTCTGGGTGGGCCCGGTAGTCGGCCTTAGGGCTCAGGGCAGTTAGACGTAGGGTTGGGGTAGGGTCGGTTGTAGGGTTTGTGGCTAGGGGGAGGCTGCGGGGGGTCTCGGTCTTAGGGCTCAGGGCTGGGTAGGGGTCGGTGTTAGGGTTGTGGTCCTGGGGGCTGCGGGGGGGTCTCGGTCTTAGGGTTCAGGGCTGGGGAGGGGTCGTTAGTAGGGTTTTGGGCTTGCGGGGGGGGCTGTGGGGGGTCTCGGTCTTAGGGCTCAGGGCTGGGGAGGGGTTGGTGTTAGAGTTTGGGGCCTGGGGGGGCTGCGGGGGTCTCGGTCTTAGGGCTCAGGGCTGGGAAGGGGTTCGGTGTTAGGGTTTTGGGGCCTGGGGGGGCTGCGGGGGGTGTTGGTCTTAGGGCTCAGGGCTGGGTAGGGGGTCGGTGATAGGGTTTAGGGCCTGGGGGGGGCTATGGTGGGTCTCGGTACTAGGGCTTAGGGCTGGGGTAGGGTTGGGTGTAGGGCTCTGGGTGGGCCCGGTAGTCGGCCTTAGGGCTCAGGGCAGTTAGACGTAGGGTTGGGGTAGGGTCGGTTGTAGGGTTTGTGGCTAGGGGGAGGCTGCGGGGGGTCTCGGTCTTAGGGCTCAGGGCTGGGTAGGGGTCGGTGTTAGGGTTGTGGTCCTGGGGGCTGCGGGGGGGTCTCGGTCTTAGGGTTCAGGGCTGGGGAGGGGTCGTTAGTAGGGTTTTGGGCTTGCGGGGGGGGCTGTGGGGGGTCTCGGTCTTAGGGCTCAGGGCTGGGGAGGGGTTGGTGTTAGAGTTTGGGGCCTGGGGGGGCTGCGGGGGTCTCGGTCTTAGGGCTCAGGGCTGGGAAGGGGTTCGGTGTTAGGGTTTTGGGGCCTGGGGGGGCTGCGGGGGGTGTTGGTCTTAGGGCTCAGGGCTGGGTAGGGGGTCGGTGATAGGGTTTAGGGCCTGGGGGGGGCTATGGTGGGTCTCGGTACTAGGGCTTAGGGCTGGGGTAGGGTTGGGTGTAGGGCTCTGGGTGGGCCCGGTAGTCGGCCTTAGGGCTCAGGGCAGTTAGACGTAGGGTTGGGGTAGGGTCGGTTGTAGGGTTTGTGGCTAGGGGGAGGCTGCGGGGGGTCTCGGTCTTAGGGCTCAGGGCTGGGTAGGGGTCGGTGTTAGGGTTGTGGTCCTGGGGGCTGCGGGGGGGTCTCGGTCTTAGGGTTCAGGGCTGGGGAGGGGTCGTTAGTAGGGTTTTGGGCTTGCGGGGGGGGCTGTGGGGGGTCTCGGTCTTAGGGCTCAGGGCTGGGGAGGGGTTGGTGTTAGAGTTTGGGGCCTGGGGGGGCTGCGGGGGTCTCGGTCTTAGGGCTCAGGGCTGGGAAGGGGTTCGGTGTTAGGGTTTTGGGGCCTGGGGGGGCTGCGGGGGGTGTTGGTCTTAGGGCTCAGGGCTGGGTAGGGGGTCGGTGATAGGGTTTAGGGCCTGGGGGGGGCTATGGTGGGTCTCGGTACTAGGGCTTAGGGCTGGGGTAGGGTTGGGTGTAGGGCTCTGGGTGGGCCCGGTAGTCGGCCTTAGGGCTCAGGGCAGTTAGACGTAGGGTTGGGGTAGGGTCGGTTGTAGGGTTTGTGGCTAGGGGGAGGCTGCGGGGGGTCTCGGTCTTAGGGCTCAGGGCTGGGTAGGGGTCGGTGTTAGGGTTGTGGTCCTGGGGGCTGCGGGGGGGTCTCGGTCTTAGGGTTCAGGGCTGGGGAGGGGTCGTTAGTAGGGTTTTGGGCTTGCGGGGGGGGCTGTGGGGGGTCTCGGTCTTAGGGCTCAGGGCTGGGGAGGGGTTGGTGTTAGAGTTTGGGGCCTGGGGGGGCTGCGGGGGTCTCGGTCTTAGGGCTCAGGGCTGGGAAGGGGTTCGGTGTTAGGGTTTTGGGGCCTGGGGGGGCTGCGGGGGGTGTTGGTCTTAGGGCTCAGGGCTGGGTAGGGGGTCGGTGATAGGGTTTAGGGCCTGGGGGGGGCTATGGTGGGTCTCGGTACTAGGGCTTAGGGCTGGGGTAGGGTTGGGTGTAGGGCTCTGGGTGGGCCCGGTAGTCGGCCTTAGGGCTCAGGGCAGTTAGACGTAGGGTTGGGGTAGGGTCGGTTGTAGGGTTTGTGGCTAGGGGGAGGCTGCGGGGGGTCTCGGTCTTAGGGCTCAGGGCTGGGTAGGGGTCGGTGTTAGGGTTGTGGTCCTGGGGGCTGCGGGGGGGTCTCGGTCTTAGGGTTCAGGGCTGGGGAGGGGTCGTTAGTAGGGTTTTGGGCTTGCGGGGGGGGCTGTGGGGGGTCTCGGTCTTAGGGCTCAGGGCTGGGGAGGGGTTGGTGTTAGAGTTTGGGGCCTGGGGGGGCTGCGGGGGTCTCGGTCTTAGGGCTCAGGGCTGGGAAGGGGTTCGGTGTTAGGGTTTTGGGGCCTGGGGGGGCTGCGGGGGGTGTTGGTCTTAGGGCTCAGGGCTGGGTAGGGGGTCGGTGATAGGGTTTAGGGCCTGGGGGGGGCTATGGTGGGTCTCGGTACTAGGGCTTAGGGCTGGGGTAGGGTTGGGTGTAGGGCTCTGGGTGGGCCCGGTAGTCGGCCTTAGGGCTCAGGGCAGTTAGACGTAGGGTTGGGGTAGGGTCGGTTGTAGGGTTTGTGGCTAGGGGGAGGCTGCGGGGGGTCTCGGTCTTAGGGCTCAGGGCTGGGTAGGGGTCGGTGTTAGGGTTGTGGTCCTGGGGGCTGCGGGGGGGTCTCGGTCTTAGGGTTCAGGGCTGGGGAGGGGTCGTTAGTAGGGTTTTGGGCTTGCGGGGGGGGCTGTGGGGGGTCTCGGTCTTAGGGCTCAGGGCTGGGGAGGGGTTGGTGTTAGAGTTTGGGGCCTGGGGGGGCTGCGGGGGTCTCGGTCTTAGGGCTCAGGGCTGGGAAGGGGTTCGGTGTTAGGGTTTTGGGGCCTGGGGGGGCTGCGGGGGGTGTTGGTCTTAGGGCTCAGGGCTGGGTAGGGGGTCGGTGATAGGGTTTAGGGCCTGGGGGGGGCTATGGTGGGTCTCGGTACTAGGGCTTAGGGCTGGGGTAGGGTTGGGTGTAGGGCTCTGGGTGGGCCCGGTAGTCGGCCTTAGGGCTCAGGGCAGTTAGACGTAGGGTTGGGGTAGGGTCGGTTGTAGGGTTTGTGGCTAGGGGGAGGCTGCGGGGGGTCTCGGTCTTAGGGCTCAGGGCTGGGTAGGGGTCGGTGTTAGGGTTGTGGTCCTGGGGGCTGCGGGGGGGTCTCGGTCTTAGGGTTCAGGGCTGGGGAGGGGTCGTTAGTAGGGTTTTGGGCTTGCGGGGGGGGCTGTGGGGGGTCTCGGTCTTAGGGCTCAGGGCTGGGGAGGGGTTGGTGTTAGAGTTTGGGGCCTGGGGGGGCTGCGGGGGTCTCGGTCTTAGGGCTCAGGGCTGGGAAGGGGTTCGGTGTTAGGGTTTTGGGGCCTGGGGGGGCTGCGGGGGGTGTTGGTCTTAGGGCTCAGGGCTGGGTAGGGGGTCGGTGATAGGGTTTAGGGCCTGGGGGGGGCTATGGTGGGTCTCGGTACTAGGGCTTAGGGCTGGGGTAGGGTTGGGTGTAGGGCTCTGGGTGGGCCCGGTAGTCGGCCTTAGGGCTCAGGGCAGTTAGACGTAGGGTTGGGGTAGGGTCGGTTGTAGGGTTTGTGGCTAGGGGGAGGCTGCGGGGGGTCTCGGTCTTAGGGCTCAGGGCTGGGTAGGGGTCGGTGTTAGGGTTGTGGTCCTGGGGGCTGCGGGGGGGTCTCGGTCTTAGGGTTCAGGGCTAGGGAGGGGTCGTTAGTAGGGTGTTGGGCTTGGGGGTGGGGGCTGTGGGGGGTGTCGGTCTTAGGGCTCAGGGCTGGGGAGGGGTTGGTGTTAGAGTTTGGGGCCTGGGGGGGCTGCGGGGGTCTTGGTCTTAGGGCTCAGGGCTGGGAAGGGGTTCGGTGTTAGGGTTTTGGGGCCTGGGGGGGCTGCGGGGGGTGTTGGTCTTAGGGCTCAGGGCTGGGTAGGGGGTCGGTGATAGGGTTTAGGGCCTGGGGGGGGCTATGGCGGGTCTCGGTCTTAGGGCTCAGGGCTGGAAAGGGGTTCGGTGTTAGGGTTTTGGGGCCTGGGGGGGCTGCGGGGGGTGTCGGTCTTAGGGCTCAGGGCTGGGTAGGGGGTCGGTGATAGGGTTTAGGGCCTGGGGGGGGCTATGGCGGGTCTCGGTACTAGGGCTTAGGGCTGGGGTAGGGTTGGGTGTAGGGCTCTGGGTGGGCCCGGTAGTCGGCCTTAGGGCTCAGGGCAGTTAGACGTAGGGTTGGGGTAGGGTCGGTTGTAGGGTTTGTGGCTAGGGGGAGGCTGCGGGGGGTCTCGGTCTTAGGGCTCAGGGCTGGGTAGGGGTCGGTGTTAGGGTTGTGGTCCTGGGGGCTGCGGGGGGGTCTCGGTCTTAGGGTTCAGGGCTGGGGAGGGGTCGTTAGTAGGGTTTTGGGCTTGCGGGGGGGGCTGTGGGGGGTCTCGGTCTTAGGGCTCAGGGCTGGGGAGGGGTTGGTGTTAGAGTTTGGGGCCTGGGGGGGCTGCGGGGGTCTTGGTCTTAGGGCTCAGGGCTGGGAAGGGGTTCGGTGTTAGGGTTTTGGGGCCTGGGGGGGCTGCGGGGGGTGTTGGTCTTAGGGCTCAGGGCTGGGTAGGGGGTCGGTGATAGGGTTTAGGGCCTGGGGGGGGCTATGGCGGGTCTCGGTCTTAGGGCTCAGGGCTGGAAAGGGGTTCGGTGTTAGGGTTTTGGGGCCTGGGGGGGCTGCGGGGGGTGTTGGTCTTAGGGCTCAGGGCTGGGTAGGGGGTCGGTGATAGGGTTTAGGGCCTGGGGGGGGCTATGGTGGGTCTCGGTACTAGGGCTTAGGGCTGGGGTAGGGTTGGGTGTAGGGCTCTGGGTGGGCCCGGTAGTCGGCCTTAGGGCTCAGGGCAGTTAGACGTAGGGTTGGGGTAGGGTCGGTTGTAGGGTTTGTGGCTAGGGGGAGGCTGCGGGGGGTCTCGGTCTTAGGGCTCAGGGCTGGGTAGGGGTCGGTGTTAGGGTTGTGGTCCTGGGGGCTGCGGGGGGGTCTCGGTCTTAGGGTTCAGGGCTGGGGAGGGGTCGTTAGTAGGGTTTTGGGCTTGCGGGGGGGGCTGTGGGGGGTCTCGGTCTTAGGGCTCAGGGCTGGGGAGGGGTTGGTGTTAGAGTTTGGGGCCTGGGGGGGCTGCGGGGGTCTCGGTCTTAGGGCTCAGGGCTGGGAAGGGGTTCGGTGTTAGGGTTTTGGGGCCTGGGGGGGCTGCGGGGGGTGTTGGTCTTAGGGCTCAGGGCTGGGTAGGGGGTCGGTGATAGGGTTTAGGGCCTGGGGGGGGCTATGGTGGGTCTCGGTACTAGGGCTTAGGGCTGGGGTAGGGTTGGGTGTAGGGCTCTGGGTGGGCCCGGTAGTCGGCCTTAGGGCTCAGGGCAGTTAGACGTAGGGTTGGGGTAGGGTCGGTTGTAGGGTTTGTGGCTAGGGGGAGGCTGCGGGGGGTCTCGGTCTTAGGGCTCAGGGCTGGGTAGGGGTCGGTGTTAGGGTTGTGGTCCTGGGGGCTGCGGGGGGGTCTCGGTCTTAGGGTTCAGGGCTGGGGAGGGGTCGTTAGTAGGGTTTTGGGCTTGCGGGGGGGGCTGTGGGGGGTCTCGGTCTTAGGGCTCAGGGCTGGGGAGGGGTTGGTGTTAGAGTTTGGGGCCTGGGGGGGCTGCGGGGGTCTCGGTCTTAGGGCTCAGGGCTGGGAAGGGGTTCGGTGTTAGGGTTTTGGGGCCTGGGGGGGCTGCGGGGGGTGTTGGTCTTAGGGCTCAGGGCTGGGTAGGGGGTCGGTGATAGGGTTTAGGGCCTGGGGGGGGCTATGGTGGGTCTCGGTACTAGGGCTTAGGGCTGGGGTAGGGTTGGGTGTAGGGCTCTGGGTGGGCCCGGTAGTCGGCCTTAGGGCTCAGGGCAGTTAGACGTAGGGTTGGGGTAGGGTCGGTTGTAGGGTTTGTGGCTAGGGGGAGGCTGCGGGGGGTCTCGGTCTTAGGGCTCAGGGCTGGGTAGGGGTCGGTGTTAGGGTTGTGGTCCTGGGGGCTGCGGGGGGGTCTCGGTCTTAGGGTTCAGGGCTGGGGAGGGGTCGTTAGTAGGGTTTTGGGCTTGCGGGGGGGGCTGTGGGGGGTCTCGGTCTTAGGGCTCAGGGCTGGGGAGGGGTTGGTGTTAGAGTTTGGGGCCTGGGGGGGCTGCGGGGGTCTCGGTCTTAGGGCTCAGGGCTGGGAAGGGGTTCGGTGTTAGGGTTTTGGGGCCTGGGGGGGCTGCGGGGGGTGTTGGTCTTAGGGCTCAGGGCTGGGTAGGGGGTCGGTGATAGGGTTTAGGGCCTGGGGGGGGCTATGGTGGGTCTCGGTACTAGGGCTTAGGGCTGGGGTAGGGTTGGGTGTAGGGCTCTGGGTGGGCCCGGTAGTCGGCCTTAGGGCTCAGGGCAGTTAGACGTAGGGTTGGGGTAGGGTCGGTTGTAGGGTTTGTGGCTAGGGGGAGGCTGCGGGGGGTCTCGGTCTTAGGGCTCAGGGCTGGGTAGGGGTCGGTGTTAGGGTTGTGGTCCTGGGGGCTGCGGGGGGGTCTCGGTCTTAGGGTTCAGGGCTAGGGAGGGGTCGTTAGTAGGGTGTTGGGCTTGGGGGTGGGGGCTGTGGGGGGTGTCGGTCTTAGGGCTCAGGGCTGGGGAGGGGTTGGTGTTAGAGTTTGGGGCCTGGGGGGGCTGCGGGGGTCTTGGTCTTAGGGCTCAGGGCTGGGAAGGGGTTCGGTGTTAGGGTTTTGGGGCCTGGGGGGGCTGCGGGGGGTGTTGGTCTTAGGGCTCAGGGCTGGGTAGGGGGTCGGTGATAGGGTTTAGGGCCTGGGGGGGGCTATGGCGGGTCTCGGTCTTAGGGCTCAGGGCTGGAAAGGGGTTCGGTGTTAGGGTTTTGGGGCCTGGGGGGGCTGCGGGGGGTGTCGGTCTTAGGGCTCAGGGCTGGGTAGGGGGTCGGTGATAGGGTTTAGGGCCTGGGGGGGGCTATGGCGGGTCTCGGTACTAGGGCTTAGGGCTGGGGTAGGGTTGGGTGTAGGGCTCTGGGTGGGCCCGGTAGTCGGCCTTAGGGCTCAGGGCAGTTAGACGTAGGGTTGGGGTAGGGTCGGTTGTAGGGTTTGTGGCTAGGGGGAGGCTGCGGGGGGTCTCGGTCTTAGGGCTCAGGGCTGGGTAGGGGTCGGTGTTAGGGTTGTGGTCCTGGGGGCTGCGGGGGGGTCTCGGTCTTAGGGTTCAGGGCTGGGGAGGGGTCGTTAGTAGGGTTTTGGGCTTGCGGGGGGGGCTGTGGGGGGTCTCGGTCTTAGGGCTCAGGGCTGGGGAGGGGTTGGTGTTAGAGTTTGGGGCCTGGGGGGGCTGCGGGGGTCTCGGTCTTAGGGCTCAGGGCTGGGAAGGGGTTCGGTGTTAGGGTTTTGGGGCCTGGGGGGGCTGCGGGGGGTGTTGGTCTTAGGGCTCAGGGCTGGGTAGGGGGTCGGTGATAGGGTTTAGGGCCTGGGGGGGGCTATGGTGGGTCTCGGTACTAGGGCTTAGGGCTGGGGTAGGGTTGGGTGTAGGGCTCTGGGTGGGCCCGGTAGTCGGCCTTAGGGCTCAGGGCAGTTAGACGTAGGGTTGGGGTAGGGTCGGTTGTAGGGTTTGTGGCTAGGGGGAGGCTGCGGGGGGTCTCGGTCTTAGGGCTCAGGGCTGGGTAGGGGTCGGTGTTAGGGTTGTGGTCCTGGGGGCTGCGGGGGGGTCTCGGTCTTAGGGTTCAGGGCTGGGGAGGGGTCGTTAGTAGGGTTTTGGGCTTGCGGGGGGGGCTGTGGGGGGTCTCGGTCTTAGGGCTCAGGGCTGGGGAGGGGTTGGTGTTAGAGTTTGGGGCCTGGGGGGGCTGCGGGGGTCTCGGTCTTAGGGCTCAGGGCTGGGAAGGGGTTCGGTGTTAGGGTTTTGGGGCCTGGGGGGGCTGCGGGGGGTGTTGGTCTTAGGGCTCAGGGCTGGGTAGGGGGTCGGTGATAGGGTTTAGGGCCTGGGGGGGGCTATGGTGGGTCTCGGTACTAGGGCTTAGGGCTGGGGTAGGGTTGGGTGTAGGGCTCTGGGTGGGCCCGGTAGTCGGCCTTAGGGCTCAGGGCAGTTAGACGTAGGGTTGGGGTAGGGTCGGTTGTAGGGTTTGTGGCTAGGGGGAGGCTGCGGGGGGTCTCGGTCTTAGGGCTCAGGGCTGGGTAGGGGTCGGTGTTAGGGTTGTGGTCCTGGGGGCTGCGGGGGGGTCTCGGTCTTAGGGTTCAGGGCTAGGGAGGGGTCGTTAGTAGGGTGTTGGGCTTGGGGGTGGGGGCTGTGGGGGGTGTCGGTCTTAGGGCTCAGGGCTGGGGAGGGGTTGGTGTTAGAGTTTGGGGCCTGGGGGGGCTGCGGGGGTCTTGGTCTTAGGGCTCAGGGCTGGGAAGGGGTTCGGTGTTAGGGTTTTGGGGCCTGGGGGGGCTGCGGGGGGTGTTGGTCTTAGGGCTCAGGGCTGGGTAGGGGGTCGGTGATAGGGTTTAGGGCCTGGGGGGGGCTATGGCGGGTCTCGGTCTTAGGGCTCAGGGCTGGAAAGGGGTTCGGTGTTAGGGTTTTGGGGCCTGGGGGGGCTGCGGGGGGTGTCGGTCTTAGGGCTCAGGGCTGGGTAGGGGGTCGGTGATAGGGTTTAGGGCCTGGGGGGGGCTATGGCGGGTCTCGGTACTAGGGCTTAGGGCTGGGGTAGGGTTGGGTGTAGGGCTCTGGGTGGGCCCGGTAGTCGGCCTTAGGGCTCAGGGCAGTTAGACGTAGGGTTGGGGTAGGGTCGGTTGTAGGGTTTGTGGCTAGGGGGAGGCTGCGGGGGGTCTCGGTCTTAGGGCTCAGGGCTGGGTAGGGGTCGGTGTTAGGGTTGTGGTCCTGGGGGCTGCGGGGGGGTCTCGGTCTTAGGGTTCAGGGCTGGGGAGGGGTCGTTAGTAGGGTTTTGGGCTTGCGGGGGGGGCTGTGGGGGGTCTCGGTCTTAGGGCTCAGGGCTGGGGAGGGGTTGGTGTTAGAGTTTGGGGCCTGGGGGGGCTGCGGGGGTCTCGGTCTTAGGGCTCAGGGCTGGGAAGGGGTTCGGTGTTAGGGTTTTGGGGCCTGGGGGGGCTGCGGGGGGTGTTGGTCTTAGGGCTCAGGGCTGGGTAGGGGGTCGGTGATAGGGTTTAGGGCCTGGGGGGGGCTATGGTGGGTCTCGGTACTAGGGCTTAGGGCTGGGGTAGGGTTGGGTGTAGGGCTCTGGGTGGGCCCGGTAGTCGGCCTTAGGGCTCAGGGCAGTTAGACGTAGGGTTGGGGTAGGGTCGGTTGTAGGGTTTGTGGCTAGGGGGAGGCTGCGGGGGGTCTCGGTCTTAGGGCTCAGGGCTGGGTAGGGGTCGGTGTTAGGGTTGTGGTCCTGGGGGCTGCGGGGGGGTCTCGGTCTTAGGGTTCAGGGCTGGGGAGGGGTCGTTAGTAGGGTTTTGGGCTTGCGGGGGGGGCTGTGGGGGGTCTCGGTCTTAGGGCTCAGGGCTGGGGAGGGGTTGGTGTTAGAGTTTGGGGCCTGGGGGGGCTGCGGGGGTCTCGGTCTTAGGGCTCAGGGCTGGGAAGGGGTTCGGTGTTAGGGTTTTGGGGCCTGGGGGGGCTGCGGGGGGTGTTGGTCTTAGGGCTCAGGGCTGGGTAGGGGGTCGGTGATAGGGTTTAGGGCCTGGGGGGGGCTATGGTGGGTCTCGGTACTAGGGCTTAGGGCTGGGGTAGGGTTGGGTGTAGGGCTCTGGGTGGGCCCGGTAGTCGGCCTTAGGGCTCAGGGCAGTTAGACGTAGGGTTGGGGTAGGGTCGGTTGTAGGGTTTGTGGCTAGGGGGAGGCTGCGGGGGGTCTCGGTCTTAGGGCTCAGGGCTGGGTAGGGGTCGGTGTTAGGGTTGTGGTCCTGGGGGCTGCGGGGGGGTCTCGGTCTTAGGGTTCAGGGCTAGGGAGGGGTCGTTAGTAGGGTGTTGGGCTTGGGGGTGGGGGCTGTGGGGGGTGTCGGTCTTAGGGCTCAGGGCTGGGGAGGGGTTGGTGTTAGAGTTTGGGGCCTGGGGGGGCTGCGGGGGTCTTGGTCTTAGGGCTCAGGGCTGGGAAGGGGTTCGGTGTTAGGGTTTTGGGGCCTGGGGGGGCTGCGGGGGGTGTTGGTCTTAGGGCTCAGGGCTGGGTAGGGGGTCGGTGATAGGGTTTAGGGCCTGGGGGGGGCTATGGCGGGTCTCGGTCTTAGGGCTCAGGGCTGGAAAGGGGTTCGGTGTTAGGGTTTTGGGGCCTGGGGGGGCTGCGGGGGGTGTCGGTCTTAGGGCTCAGGGCTGGGTAGGGGGTCGGTGATAGGGTTTAGGGCCTGGGGGGGGCTATGGCGGGTCTCGGTACTAGGGCTTAGGGCTGGGGTAGGGTTGGGTGTAGGGCTCTGGGTGGGCCCGGTAGTCGGCCTTAGGGCTCAGGGCAGTTAGACGTAGGGTTGGGGTAGGGTCGGTTGTAGGGTTTGTGGCTAGGGGGAGGCTGCGGGGGGTCTCGGTCTTAGGGCTCAGGGCTGGGTAGGGGTCGGTGTTAGGGTTGTGGTCCTGGGGGCTGCGGGGGGGTCTCGGTCTTAGGGTTCAGGGCTGGGGAGGGGTCGTTAGTAGGGTTTTGGGCTTGCGGGGGGGGCTGTGGGGGGTCTCGGTCTTAGGGCTCAGGGCTGGGGAGGGGTTGGTGTTAGAGTTTGGGGCCTGGGGGGGCTGCGGGGGTCTCGGTCTTAGGGCTCAGGGCTGGGAAGGGGTTCGGTGTTAGGGTTTTGGGGCCTGGGGGGGCTGCGGGGGGTGTTGGTCTTAGGGCTCAGGGCTGGGTAGGGGGTCGGTGATAGGGTTTAGGGCCTGGGGGGGGCTATGGTGGGTCTCGGTACTAGGGCTTAGGGCTGGGGTAGGGTTGGGTGTAGGGCTCTGGGTGGGCCCGGTAGTCGGCCTTAGGGCTCAGGGCAGTTAGACGTAGGGTTGGGGTAGGGTCGGTTGTAGGGTTTGTGGCTAGGGGGAGGCTGCGGGGGGTCTCGGTCTTAGGGCTCAGGGCTGGGTAGGGGTCGGTGTTAGGGTTGTGGTCCTGGGGGCTGCGGGGGGGTCTCGGTCTTAGGGTTCAGGGCTAGGGAGGGGTCGTTAGTAGGGTGTTGGGCTTGGGGGTGGGGGCTGTGGGGGGTGTCGGTCTTAGGGCTCAGGGCTGGGGAGGGGTTGGTGTTAGAGTTTGGGGCCTGGGGGGGCTGCGGGGGTCTTGGTCTTAGGGCTCAGGGCTGGGAAGGGGTTCGGTGTTAGGGTTTTGGGGCCTGGGGGGGCTGCGGGGGGTGTTGGTCTTAGGGCTCAGGGCTGGGTAGGGGGTCGGTGATAGGGTTTAGGGCCTGGGGGGGGCTATGGCGGGTCTCGGTCTTAGGGCTCAGGGCTGGAAAGGGGTTCGGTGTTAGGGTTTTGGGGCCTGGGGGGGCTGCGGGGGGTGTCGGTCTTAGGGCTCAGGGCTGGGTAGGGGGTCGGTGATAGGGTTTAGGGCCTGGGGGGGGCTATGGCGGGTCTCGGTCTTAGGGCTCAGGGCTGGAAAGGGGTTCGGTGTTAGGGTTTTGGGGCCTGGGGGGGCTGCGGGGGGTGTCGGTCTTAGGGCTCAGGGCTGGGTAGGGGGTCGGTGATAGGGTTTAGGGCCTGGGGGGGGCTATGGCGGGTCTCGGTACTAGGGCTTAGGGCTGGGGTAGGGTTGGGTGTAGGGCTCTGGGTGGGCCCGGTAGTCGGCCTTAGGGCTCAGGGCAGTTAGACGTAGGGTTGGGGTAGGGTCGGTTGTAGGGTTTGTGGCTAGGGGGAGGCTGCGGGGGGTCTCGGTCTTAGGGCTCAGGGCTGGGTAGGGGTCGGTGTTAGGGTTGTGGTCCTGGGGGCTGCGGGGGGGTCTCGGTCTTAGGGTTCAGGGCTGGGGAGGGGTCGTTAGTAGGGTTTTGGGCTTGCGGGGGGGGCTGTGGGGGGTCTCGGTCTTAGGGCTCAGGGCTGGGGAGGGGTTGGTGTTAGAGTTTGGGGCCTGGGGGGGCTGCGGGGGTCTCGGTCTTAGGGCTCAGGGCTGGGAAGGGGTTCGGTGTTAGGGTTTTGGGGCCTGGGGGGGCTGCGGGGGGTGTTGGTCTTAGGGCTCAGGGCTGGGTAGGGGGTCGGTGATAGGGTTTAGGGCCTGGGGGGGGCTATGGTGGGTCTCGGTACTAGGGCTTAGGGCTGGGGTAGGGTTGGGTGTAGGGCTCTGGGTGGGCCCGGTAGTCGGCCTTAGGGCTCAGGGCAGTTAGACGTAGGGTTGGGGTAGGGTCGGTTGTAGGGTTTGTGGCTAGGGGGAGGCTGCGGGGGGTCTCGGTCTTAGGGCTCAGGGCTGGGTAGGGGTCGGTGTTAGGGTTGTGGTCCTGGGGGCTGCGGGGGGGTCTCGGTCTTAGGGTTCAGGGCTGGGGAGGGGTCGTTAGTAGGGTTTTGGGCTTGCGGGGGGGGCTGTGGGGGGTCTCGGTCTTAGGGCTCAGGGCTGGGGAGGGGTTGGTGTTAGAGTTTGGGGCCTGGGGGGGCTGCGGGGGTCTCGGTCTTAGGGCTCAGGGCTGGGAAGGGGTTCGGTGTTAGGGTTTTGGGGCCTGGGGGGGCTGCGGGGGGTGTTGGTCTTAGGGCTCAGGGCTGGGTAGGGGGTCGGTGATAGGGTTTAGGGCCTGGGGGGGGCTATGGTGGGTCTCGGTACTAGGGCTTAGGGCTGGGGTAGGGTTGGGTGTAGGGCTCTGGGTGGGCCCGGTAGTCGGCCTTAGGGCTCAGGGCAGTTAGACGTAGGGTTGGGGTAGGGTCGGTTGTAGGGTTTGTGGCTAGGGGGAGGCTGCGGGGGGTCTCGGTCTTAGGGCTCAGGGCTGGGTAGGGGTCGGTGTTAGGGTTGTGGTCCTGGGGGCTGCGGGGGGGTCTCGGTCTTAGGGTTCAGGGCTGGGGAGGGGTCGTTAGTAGGGTTTTGGGCTTGCGGGGGGGGCTGTGGGGGGTCTCGGTCTTAGGGCTCAGGGCTGGGGAGGGGTTGGTGTTAGAGTTTGGGGCCTGGGGGGGCTGCGGGGGTCTCGGTCTTAGGGCTCAGGGCTGGGAAGGGGTTCGGTGTTAGGGTTTTGGGGCCTGGGGGGGCTGCGGGGGGTGTTGGTCTTAGGGCTCAGGGCTGGGTAGGGGGTCGGTGATAGGGTTTAGGGCCTGGGGGGGGCTATGGTGGGTCTCGGTACTAGGGCTTAGGGCTGGGGTAGGGTTGGGTGTAGGGCTCTGGGTGGGCCCGGTAGTCGGCCTTAGGGCTCAGGGCAGTTAGACGTAGGGTTGGGGTAGGGTCGGTTGTAGGGTTTGTGGCTAGGGGGAGGCTGCGGGGGGTCTCGGTCTTAGGGCTCAGGGCTGGGTAGGGGTCGGTGTTAGGGTTGTGGTCCTGGGGGCTGCGGGGGGGTCTCGGTCTTAGGGTTCAGGGCTAGGGAGGGGTCGTTAGTAGGGTGTTGGGCTTGGGGGTGGGGGCTGTGGGGGGTGTCGGTCTTAGGGCTCAGGGCTGGGGAGGGGTTGGTGTTAGAGTTTGGGGCCTGGGGGGGCTGCGGGGGTCTTGGTCTTAGGGCTCAGGGCTGGGAAGGGGTTCGGTGTTAGGGTTTTGGGGCCTGGGGGGGCTGCGGGGGGTGTTGGTCTTAGGGCTCAGGGCTGGGTAGGGGGTCGGTGATAGGGTTTAGGGCCTGGGGGGGGCTATGGTGGGTCTCGGTACTAGGGCTTAGGGCTGGGGTAGGGTTGGGTGTAGGGCTCTGGGTGGGCCCGGTAGTCGGCCTTAGGGCTCAGGGCAGTTAGACGTAGGGTTGGGGTAGGGTCGGTTGTAGGGTTTGTGGCTAGGGGGAGGCTGCGGGGGGTCTCGGTCTTAGGGCTCAGGGCTGGGTAGGGGTCGGTGTTAGGGTTGTGGTCCTGGGGGCTGCGGGGGGGTCTCGGTCTTAGGGTTCAGGGCTGGGGAGGGGTCGTTAGTAGGGTTTTGGGCTTGCGGGGGGGGCTGTGGGGGGTCTCGGTCTTAGGGCTCAGGGCTGGGGAGGGGTTGGTGTTAGAGTTTGGGGCCTGGGGGGGCTGCGGGGGTCTCGGTCTTAGGGCTCAGGGCTGGGAAGGGGTTCGGTGTTAGGGTTTTGGGGCCTGGGGGGGCTGCGGGGGGTGTTGGTCTTAGGGCTCAGGGCTGGGTAGGGGGTCGGTGATAGGGTTTAGGGCCTGGGGGGGGCTATGGTGGGTCTCGGTACTAGGGCTTAGGGCTGGGGTAGGGTTGGGTGTAGGGCTCTGGGTGGGCCCGGTAGTCGGCCTTAGGGCTCAGGGCAGTTAGACGTAGGGTTGGGGTAGGGTCGGTTGTAGGGTTTGTGGCTAGGGGGAGGCTGCGGGGGGTCTCGGTCTTAGGGCTCAGGGCTGGGTAGGGGTCGGTGTTAGGGTTGTGGTCCTGGGGGCTGCGGGGGGGTCTCGGTCTTAGGGTTCAGGGCTAGGGAGGGGTCGTTAGTAGGGTGTTGGGCTTGGGGGTGGGGGCTGTGGGGGGTGTCGGTCTTAGGGCTCAGGGCTGGGGAGGGGTTGGTGTTAGAGTTTGGGGCCTGGGGGGGCTGCGGGGGTCTTGGTCTTAGGGCTCAGGGCTGGGAAGGGGTTCGGTGTTAGGGTTTTGGGGCCTGGGGGGGCTGCGGGGGGTGTTGGTCTTAGGGCTCAGGGCTGGGTAGGGGGTCGGTGATAGGGTTTAGGGCCTGGGGGGGGCTATGGCGGGTCTCGGTCTTAGGGCTCAGGGCTGGAAAGGGGTTCGGTGTTAGGGTTTTGGGGCCTGGGGGGGCTGCGGGGGGTGTTGGTCTTAGGGCTCAGGGCTGGGTAGGGGGTCGGTGATAGGGTTTAGGGCCTGGGGGGGGCTATGGTGGGTCTCGGTACTAGGGCTTAGGGCTGGGGTAGGGTTGGGTGTAGGGCTCTGGGTGGGCCCGGTAGTCGGCCTTAGGGCTCAGGGCAGTTAGACGTAGGGTTGGGGTAGGGTCGGTTGTAGGGTTTGTGGCTAGGGGGAGGCTGCGGGGGGTCTCGGTCTTAGGGCTCAGGGCTGGGTAGGGGTCGGTGTTAGGGTTGTGGTCCTGGGGGCTGCGGGGGGGTCTCGGTCTTAGGGTTCAGGGCTAGGGAGGGGTCGTTAGTAGGGTGTTGGGCTTGGGGGTGGGGGCTGTGGGGGGTGTCGGTCTTAGGGCTCAGGGCTGGGGAGGGGTTGGTGTTAGAGTTTGGGGCCTGGGGGGGCTGCGGGGGTCTTGGTCTTAGGGCTCAGGGCTGGGAAGGGGTTCGGTGTTAGGGTTTTGGGGCCTGGGGGGGCTGCGGGGGGTGTTGGTCTTAGGGCTCAGGGCTGGGTAGGGGGTCGGTGATAGGGTTTAGGGCCTGGGGGGGGCTATGGCGGGTCTCGGTCTTAGGGCTCAGGGCTGGAAAGGGGTTCGGTGTTAGGGTTTTGGGGCCTGGGGGGGCTGCGGGGGGTGTCGGTCTTAGGGCTCAGGGCTGGGTAGGGGGTCGGTGATAGGGTTTAGGGCCTGGGGGGGGCTATGGCGGGTCTCGGTCTTAGGGCTCAGGGCTGGAAAGGGGTTCGGTGTTAGGGTTTTGGGGCCTGGGGGGGCTGCGGGGGGTGTCGGTCTTAGGGCTCAGGGCTGGGTAGGGGGTCGGTGATAGGGTTTAGGGCCTGGGGGGGGCTATGGCGGGTCTCGGTACTAGGGCTTAGGGCTGGGGTAGGGTTGGGTGTAGGGCTCTGGGTGGGCCCGGTAGTCGGCCTTAGGGCTCAGGGCAGTTAGACGTAGGGTTGGGGTAGGGTCGGTTGTAGGGTTTGTGGCTAGGGGGAGGCTGCGGGGGGTCTCGGTCTTAGGGCTCAGGGCTGGGTAGGGGTCGGTGTTAGGGTTGTGGTCCTGGGGGCTGCGGGGGGGTCTCGGTCTTAGGGTTCAGGGCTAGGGAGGGGTCGTTAGTAGGGTGTTGGGCTTGGGGGTGGGGGCTGTGGGGGGTGTCGGTCTTAGGGCTCAGGGCTGGGGAGGGGTTGGTGTTAGAGTTTGGGGCCTGGGGGGGCTGCGGGGGTCTTGGTCTTAGGGCTCAGGGCTGGGAAGGGGTTCGGTGTTAGGGTTTTGGGGCCTGGGGGGGCTGCGGGGGGTGTTGGTCTTAGGGCTCAGGGCTGGGTAGGGGGTCGGTGATAGGGTTTAGGGCCTGGGGGGGGCTATGGCGGGTCTCGGTCTTAGGGCTCAGGGCTGGAAAGGGGTTCGGTGTTAGGGTTTTGGGGCCTGGGGGGGCTGCGGGGGGTGTTGGTCTTAGGGCTCAGGGCTGGGTAGGGGGTCGGTGATAGGGTTTAGGGCCTGGGGGGGGCTATGGTGGGTCTCGGTACTAGGGCTTAGGGCTGGGGTAGGGTTGGGTGTAGGGCTCTGGGTGGGCCCGGTAGTCGGCCTTAGGGCTCAGGGCAGTTAGACGTAGGGTTGGGGTAGGGTCGGTTGTAGGGTTTGTGGCTAGGGGGAGGCTGCGGGGGGTCTCGGTCTTAGGGCTCAGGGCTGGGTAGGGGTCGGTGTTAGGGTTGTGGTCCTGGGGGCTGCGGGGGGGTCTCGGTCTTAGGGTTCAGGGCTAGGGAGGGGTCGTTAGTAGGGTGTTGGGCTTGGGGGTGGGGGCTGTGGGGGGTGTCGGTCTTAGGGCTCAGGGCTGGGTAGGGGTCAGTGTTAGGGTTTAGGGCCAGGGGGGGGGCTATGGCGGGTCTCGGTACTAGGGCTTAGGGCTGGGGTAGGGTTGGGTGTAGGGCTCTGGGTGTTGGGTGGGTGGGCCCGGTAGTCGGCCTTAGGGCTCAGGGCAGTTAGACGTAGGGTTGGGGTAGGGTCGGTTGTAGGGTTTGTGGCTAGGGGGAGGCTGCGGGGGGTCTCGGTCTTAGGGCTCAGGGCTGGGTAGGGGTCGGTGTTAGGGTTGTGGTCCTGGGGGCTGCGGGGGGGTCTCGGTCTTAGGGTTCAGGGCTGGGGAGGGGTCGTTAGTAGGGTTTTGGGCTTGCGGGGGGGGCTGTGGGGGGTCTCGGTCTTAGGGCTCAGGGCTGGGGAGGGGTTGGTGTTAGAGTTTGGGGCCTGGGGGGGCTGCGGGGGTCTCGGTCTTAGGGCTCAGGGCTGGGAAGGGGTTCGGTGTTAGGGTTTTGGGGCCTGGGGGGGCTGCGGGGGGTGTTGGTCTTAGGGCTCAGGGCTGGGTAGGGGGTCGGTGATAGGGTTTAGGGCCTGGGGGGGGCTATGGCGGGTCTCGGTCTTAGGGCTCAGGGCTGGAAAGGGGTTCGGTGTTAGGGTTTTGGGGCCTGGGGGGGCTGCGGGGGGTGTCGGTCTTAGGGCTCAGGGCTGGGTAGGGGGTCGGTGATAGGGTTTAGGGCCTGGGGGGGGCTATGGCGGGTCTCGGTACTAGGGCTTAGGGCTGGGGTAGGGTTGGGTGTAGGGCTCTGGGTGGGCCCGGTAGTCGGCCTTAGGGCTCAGGGCAGTTAGACGTAGGGTTGGGGTAGGGTCGGTTGTAGGGTTTGTGGCTAGGGGGAGGCTGCGGGGGGTCTCGGTCTTAGGGCTCAGGGCTGGGTAGGGGTCGGTGTTAGGGTTGTGGTCCTGGGGGCTGCGGGGGGGTCTCGGTCTTAGGGTTCAGGGCTAGGGAGGGGTCGTTAGTAGGGTGTTGGGCTTGGGGGTGGGGGCTGTGGGGGGTGTCGGTCTTAGGGCTCAGGGCTGGGGAGGGGTTGGTGTTAGAGTTTGGGGCCTGGGGGGGCTGCGGGGGTCTTGGTCTTAGGGCTCAGGGCTGGGAAGGGGTTCGGTGTTAGGGTTTTGGGGCCTGGGGGGGCTGCGGGGGGTGTTGGTCTTAGGGCTCAGGGCTGGGTAGGGGGTCGGTGATAGGGTTTAGGGCCTGGGGGGGGCTATGGCGGGTCTCGGTCTTAGGGCTCAGGGCTGGAAAGGGGTTCGGTGTTAGGGTTTTGGGGCCTGGGGGGGCTGCGGGGGGTGTTGGTCTTAGGGCTCAGGGCTGGGTAGGGGGTCGGTGATAGGGTTTAGGGCCTGGGGGGGGCTATGGTGGGTCTCGGTACTAGGGCTTAGGGCTGGGGTAGGGTTGGGTGTAGGGCTCTGGGTGGGCCCGGTAGTCGGCCTTAGGGCTCAGGGCAGTTAGACGTAGGGTTGGGGTAGGGTCGGTTGTAGGGTTTGTGGCTAGGGGGAGGCTGCGGGGGGTCTCGGTCTTAGGGCTCAGGGCTGGGTAGGGGTCGGTGTTAGGGTTGTGGTCCTGGGGGCTGCGGGGGGGTCTCGGTCTTAGGGTTCAGGGCTAGGGAGGGGTCGTTAGTAGGGTGTTGGGCTTGGGGGTGGGGGCTGTGGGGGGTGTCGGTCTTAGGGCTCAGGGCTGGGGAGGGGTTGGTGTTAGAGTTTGGGGCCTGGGGGGGCTGCGGGGGTCTTGGTCTTAGGGCTCAGGGCTGGGAAGGGGTTCGGTGTTAGGGTTTTGGGGCCTGGGGGGGCTGCGGGGGGTGTTGGTCTTAGGGCTCAGGGCTGGGTAGGGGGTCGGTGATAGGGTTTAGGGCCTGGGGGGGGCTATGGCGGGTCTCGGTCTTAGGGCTCAGGGCTGGAAAGGGGTTCGGTGTTAGGGTTTTGGGGCCTGGGGGGGCTGCGGGGGGTGTTGGTCTTAGGGCTCAGGGCTGGGTAGGGGGTCGGTGATAGGGTTTAGGGCCTGGGGGGGGCTATGGTGGGTCTCGGTACTAGGGCTTAGGGCTGGGGTAGGGTTGGGTGTAGGGCTCTGGGTGGGCCCGGTAGTCGGCCTTAGGGCTCAGGGCAGTTAGACGTAGGGTTGGGGTAGGGTCGGTTGTAGGGTTTGTGGCTAGGGGGAGGCTGCGGGGGGTCTCGGTCTTAGGGCTCAGGGCTGGGTAGGGGTCGGTGTTAGGGTTGTGGTCCTGGGGGCTGCGGGGGGGTCTCGGTCTTAGGGTTCAGGGCTAGGGAGGGGTCGTTAGTAGGGTGTTGGGCTTGGGGGTGGGGGCTGTGGGGGGTGTCGGTCTTAGGGCTCAGGGCTGGGTAGGGGTCAGTGTTAGGGTTTAGGGCCAGGGGGGGGGCTATGGCGGGTCTCGGTACTAGGGCTTAGGGCTGGGGTAGGGTTGGGTGTAGGGCTCTGGGTGTTGGGTGGGTGGGCCCGGTAGTCGGCCTTAGGGCTCAGGGCAGTTAGACGTAGGGTTGGGGTAGGGTCGGTTGTAGGGTTTGTGGCTAGGGGGAGGCTGCGGGGGGTCTCGGTCTTAGGGCTCAGGGCTGGGTAGGGGTCGGTGTTAGGGTTGTGGTCCTGGGGGCTGCGGGGGGGTCTCGGTCTTAGGGTTCAGGGCTGGGGAGGGGTCGTTAGTAGGGTTTTGGGCTTGCGGGGGGGGCTGTGGGGGGTCTCGGTCTTAGGGCTCAGGGCTGGGGAGGGGTTGGTGTTAGAGTTTGGGGCCTGGGGGGGCTGCGGGGGTCTCGGTCTTAGGGCTCAGGGCTGGGAAGGGGTTCGGTGTTAGGGTTTTGGGGCCTGGGGGGGCTGCGGGGGGTGTTGGTCTTAGGGCTCAGGGCTGGGTAGGGGGTCGGTGATAGGGTTTAGGGCCTGGGGGGGGCTATGGCGGGTCTCGGTCTTAGGGCTCAGGGCTGGAAAGGGGTTCGGTGTTAGGGTTTTGGGGCCTGGGGGGGCTGCGGGGGGTGTCGGTCTTAGGGCTCAGGGCTGGGTAGGGGGTCGGTGATAGGGTTTAGGGCCTGGGGGGGGCTATGGCGGGTCTCGGTACTAGGGCTTAGGGCTGGGGTAGGGTTGGGTGTAGGGCTCTGGGTGGGCCCGGTAGTCGGCCTTAGGGCTCAGGGCAGTTAGACGTAGGGTTGGGGTAGGGTCGGTTGTAGGGTTTGTGGCTAGGGGGAGGCTGCGGGGGGTCTCGGTCTTAGGGCTCAGGGCTGGGTAGGGGTCGGTGTTAGGGTTGTGGTCCTGGGGGCTGCGGGGGGGTCTCGGTCTTAGGGTTCAGGGCTAGGGAGGGGTCGTTAGTAGGGTGTTGGGCTTGGGGGTGGGGGCTGTGGGGGGTGTCGGTCTTAGGGCTCAGGGCTGGGGAGGGGTTGGTGTTAGAGTTTGGGGCCTGGGGGGGCTGCGGGGGTCTTGGTCTTAGGGCTCAGGGCTGGGAAGGGGTTCGGTGTTAGGGTTTTGGGGCCTGGGGGGGCTGCGGGGGGTGTTGGTCTTAGGGCTCAGGGCTGGGTAGGGGGTCGGTGATAGGGTTTAGGGCCTGGGGGGGGCTATGGCGGGTCTCGGTCTTAGGGCTCAGGGCTGGAAAGGGGTTCGGTGTTAGGGTTTTGGGGCCTGGGGGGGCTGCGGGGGGTGTCGGTCTTAGGGCTCAGGGCTGGGTAGGGGGTCGGTGATAGGGTTTAGGGCCTGGGGGGGGCTATGGCGGGTCTCGGTACTAGGGCTTAGGGCTGGGGTAGGGTTGGGTGTAGGGCTCTGGGTGGGCCCGGTAGTCGGCCTTAGGGCTCAGGGCAGTTAGACGTAGGGTTGGGGTAGGGTCGGTTGTAGGGTTTGTGGCTAGGGGGAGGCTGCGGGGGGTCTCGGTCTTAGGGCTCAGGGCTGGGTAGGGGTCGGTGTTAGGGTTGTGGTCCTGGGGGCTGCGGGGGGGTCTCGGTCTTAGGGTTCAGGGCTAGGGAGGGGTCGTTAGTAGGGTGTTGGGCTTGGGGGTGGGGGCTGTGGGGGGTGTCGGTCTTAGGGCTCAGGGCTGGGTAGGGGTCGGTGTTAGGGTTTAGGGCCTGGGGGGGCTATGGTGGGTCTCGGTACTAGGGCTTAGGGCTGGGGTAGGGTTGGGTGTAGGGCTCTGGGTGTTGGGTGGGTGGGCCCGGTAGTCGGCCTTAGGGCTCAGGGCAGTTAGACGTAGGGTTGGGGTAGGGTCGGTTGTAGGGTTTGTGGCTAGGGGGAGGCTGCGGGGGGTCTCGGTCTTAGGGCTCAGGGCTGGGTAGGGGTCGGTGTTAGGGTTGTGGTCCTGGGGGCTGCGGGGGGGTCTCGGTCTTAGGGTTCAGGGCTGGGGAGGGGTCGTTAGTAGGGTTTTGGGCTTGCGGGGGGGGCTGTGGGGGGTCTCGGTCTTAGGGCTCAGGGCTGGGGAGGGGTTGGTGTTAGAGTTTGGGGCCTGGGGGGGCTGCGGGGGTCTCGGTCTTAGGGCTCAGGGCTGGGAAGGGGTTCGGTGTTAGGGTTTTGGGGCCTGGGGGGGCTGCGGGGGGTGTTGGTCTTAGGGCTCAGGGCTGGGTAGGGGGTCGGTGATAGGGTTTAGGGCCTGGGGGGGGCTATGGCGGGTCTCGGTCTTAGGGCTCAGGGCTGGAAAGGGGTTCGGTGTTAGGGTTTTGGGGCCTGGGGGGGCTGCGGGGGGTGTCGGTCTTAGGGCTCAGGGCTGGGTAGGGGGTCGGTGATAGGGTTTAGGGCCTGGGGGGGGCTATGGCGGGTCTCGGTACTAGGGCTTAGGGCTGGGGTAGGGTTGGGTGTAGGGCTCTGGGTGGGCCCGGTAGTCGGCCTTAGGGCTCAGGGCAGTTAGACGTAGGGTTGGGGTAGGGTCGGTTGTAGGGTTTGTGGCTAGGGGGAGGCTGCGGGGGGTCTCGGTCTTAGGGCTCAGGGCTGGGTAGGGGTCGGTGTTAGGGTTGTGGTCCTGGGGGCTGCGGGGGGGTCTCGGTCTTAGGGTTCAGGGCTAGGGAGGGGTCGTTAGTAGGGTGTTGGGCTTGGGGGTGGGGGCTGTGGGGGGTGTCGGTCTTAGGGCTCAGGGCTGGGGAGGGGTTGGTGTTAGAGTTTGGGGCCTGGGGGGGCTGCGGGGGTCTTGGTCTTAGGGCTCAGGGCTGGGAAGGGGTTCGGTGTTAGGGTTTTGGGGCCTGGGGGGGCTGCGGGGGGTGTTGGTCTTAGGGCTCAGGGCTGGGTAGGGGGTCGGTGATAGGGTTTAGGGCCTGGGGGGGGCTATGGCGGGTCTCGGTCTTAGGGCTCAGGGCTGGAAAGGGGTTCGGTGTTAGGGTTTTGGGGCCTGGGGGGGCTGCGGGGGGTGTTGGTCTTAGGGCTCAGGGCTGGGTAGGGGGTCGGTGATAGGGTTTAGGGCCTGGGGGGGGCTATGGTGGGTCTCGGTACTAGGGCTTAGGGCTGGGGTAGGGTTGGGTGTAGGGCTCTGGGTGGGCCCGGTAGTCGGCCTTAGGGCTCAGGGCAGTTAGACGTAGGGTTGGGGTAGGGTCGGTTGTAGGGTTTGTGGCTAGGGGGAGGCTGCGGGGGGTCTCGGTCTTAGGGCTCAGGGCTGGGTAGGGGTCGGTGTTAGGGTTGTGGTCCTGGGGGCTGCGGGGGGGTCTCGGTCTTAGGGTTCAGGGCTGGGGAGGGGTCGTTAGTAGGGTTTTGGGCTTGCGGGGGGGGCTGTGGGGGGTCTCGGTCTTAGGGCTCAGGGCTGGGGAGGGGTTGGTGTTAGAGTTTGGGGCCTGGGGGGGCTGCGGGGGTCTCGGTCTTAGGGCTCAGGGCTGGGAAGGGGTTCGGTGTTAGGGTTTTGGGGCCTGGGGGGGCTGCGGGGGGTGTTGGTCTTAGGGCTCAGGGCTGGGTAGGGGGTCGGTGATAGGGTTTAGGGCCTGGGGGGGGCTATGGCGGGTCTCGGTCTTAGGGCTCAGGGCTGGAAAGGGGTTCGGTGTTAGGGTTTTGGGGCCTGGGGGGGCTGCGGGGGGTGTCGGTCTTAGGGCTCAGGGCTGGGTAGGGGGTCGGTGATAGGGTTTAGGGCCTGGGGGGGGCTATGGCGGGTCTCGGTACTAGGGCTTAGGGCTGGGGTAGGGTTGGGTGTAGGGCTCTGGGTGGGCCCGGTAGTCGGCCTTAGGGCTCAGGGCAGTTAGACGTAGGGTTGGGGTAGGGTCGGTTGTAGGGTTTGTGGCTAGGGGGAGGCTGCGGGGGGTCTCGGTCTTAGGGCTCAGGGCTGGGTAGGGGTCGGTGTTAGGGTTGTGGTCCTGGGGGCTGCGGGGGGGTCTCGGTCTTAGGGTTCAGGGCTAGGGAGGGGTCGTTAGTAGGGTGTTGGGCTTGGGGGTGGGGGCTGTGGGGGGTGTCGGTCTTAGGGCTCAGGGCTGGGGAGGGGTTGGTGTTAGAGTTTGGGGCCTGGGGGGGCTGCGGGGGTCTTGGTCTTAGGGCTCAGGGCTGGGAAGGGGTTCGGTGTTAGGGTTTTGGGGCCTGGGGGGGCTGCGGGGGGTGTTGGTCTTAGGGCTCAGGGCTGGGTAGGGGGTCGGTGATAGGGTTTAGGGCCTGGGGGGGGCTATGGCGGGTCTCGGTCTTAGGGCTCAGGGCTGGAAAGGGGTTCGGTGTTAGGGTTTTGGGGCCTGGGGGGGCTGCGGGGGGTGTTGGTCTTAGGGCTCAGGGCTGGGTAGGGGGTCGGTGATAGGGTTTAGGGCCTGGGGGGGGCTATGGTGGGTCTCGGTACTAGGGCTTAGGGCTGGGGTAGGGTTGGGTGTAGGGCTCTGGGTGGGCCCGGTAGTCGGCCTTAGGGCTCAGGGCAGTTAGACGTAGGGTTGGGGTAGGGTCGGTTGTAGGGTTTGTGGCTAGGGGGAGGCTGCGGGGGGTCTCGGTCTTAGGGCTCAGGGCTGGGTAGGGGTCGGTGTTAGGGTTGTGGTCCTGGGGGCTGCGGGGGGGTCTCGGTCTTAGGGTTCAGGGCTAGGGAGGGGTCGTTAGTAGGGTGTTGGGCTTGGGGGTGGGGGCTGTGGGGGGTGTCGGTCTTAGGGCTCAGGGCTGGGGAGGGGTTGGTGTTAGAGTTTGGGGCCTGGGGGGGCTGCGGGGGTCTTGGTCTTAGGGCTCAGGGCTGGGAAGGGGTTCGGTGTTAGGGTTTTGGGGCCTGGGGGGGCTGCGGGGGGTGTTGGTCTTAGGGCTCAGGGCTGGGTAGGGGGTCGGTGATAGGGTTTAGGGCCTGGGGGGGGCTATGGCGGGTCTCGGTCTTAGGGCTCAGGGCTGGAAAGGGGTTCGGTGTTAGGGTTTTGGGGCCTGGGGGGGCTGCGGGGGGTGTTGGTCTTAGGGCTCAGGGCTGGGTAGGGGGTCGGTGATAGGGTTTAGGGCCTGGGGGGGGCTATGGTGGGTCTCGGTACTAGGGCTTAGGGCTGGGGTAGGGTTGGGTGTAGGGCTCTGGGTGGGCCCGGTAGTCGGCCTTAGGGCTCAGGGCAGTTAGACGTAGGGTTGGGGTAGGGTCGGTTGTAGGGTTTGTGGCTAGGGGGAGGCTGCGGGGGGTCTCGGTCTTAGGGCTCAGGGCTGGGTAGGGGTCGGTGTTAGGGTTGTGGTCCTGGGGGCTGCGGGGGGGTCTCGGTCTTAGGGTTCAGGGCTAGGGAGGGGTCGTTAGTAGGGTGTTGGGCTTGGGGGTGGGGGCTGTGGGGGGTGTCGGTCTTAGGGCTCAGGGCTGGGTAGGGGTCAGTGTTAGGGTTTAGGGCCAGGGGGGGGGCTATGGCGGGTCTCGGTACTAGGGCTTAGGGCTGGGGTAGGGTTGGGTGTAGGGCTCTGGGTGTTGGGTGGGTGGGCCCGGTAGTCGGCCTTAGGGCTCAGGGCAGTTAGACGTAGGGTTGGGGTAGGGTCGGTTGTAGGGTTTGTGGCTAGGGGGAGGCTGCGGGGGGTCTCGGTCTTAGGGCTCAGGGCTGGGTAGGGGTCGGTGTTAGGGTTGTGGTCCTGGGGGCTGCGGGGGGGTCTCGGTCTTAGGGTTCAGGGCTGGGGAGGGGTCGTTAGTAGGGTTTTGGGCTTGCGGGGGGGGCTGTGGGGGGTCTCGGTCTTAGGGCTCAGGGCTGGGGAGGGGTTGGTGTTAGAGTTTGGGGCCTGGGGGGGCTGCGGGGGTCTCGGTCTTAGGGCTCAGGGCTGGGAAGGGGTTCGGTGTTAGGGTTTTGGGGCCTGGGGGGGCTGCGGGGGGTGTTGGTCTTAGGGCTCAGGGCTGGGTAGGGGGTCGGTGATAGGGTTTAGGGCCTGGGGGGGGCTATGGTGGGTCTCGGTACTAGGGCTTAGGGCTGGGGTAGGGTTGGGTGTAGGGCTCTGGGTGGGCCCGGTAGTCGGCCTTAGGGCTCAGGGCAGTTAGACGTAGGGTTGGGGTAGGGTCGGTTGTAGGGTTTGTGGCTAGGGGGAGGCTGCGGGGGGTCTCGGTCTTAGGGCTCAGGGCTGGGTAGGGGTCGGTGTTAGGGTTGTGGTCCTGGGGGCTGCGGGGGGGTCTCGGTCTTAGGGTTCAGGGCTGGGGAGGGGTCGTTAGTAGGGTTTTGGGCTTGCGGGGGGGGCTGTGGGGGGTCTCGGTCTTAGGGCTCAGGGCTGGGGAGGGGTTGGTGTTAGAGTTTGGGGCCTGGGGGGGCTGCGGGGGTCTCGGTCTTAGGGCTCAGGGCTGGGAAGGGGTTCGGTGTTAGGGTTTTGGGGCCTGGGGGGGCTGCGGGGGGTGTTGGTCTTAGGGCTCAGGGCTGGGTAGGGGGTCGGTGATAGGGTTTAGGGCCTGGGGGGGGCTATGGCGGGTCTCGGTCTTAGGGCTCAGGGCTGGAAAGGGGTTCGGTGTTAGGGTTTTGGGGCCTGGGGGGGCTGCGGGGGGTGTTGGTCTTAGGGCTCAGGGCTGGGTAGGGGGTCGGTGATAGGGTTTAGGGCCTGGGGGGGGCTATGGTGGGTCTCGGTACTAGGGCTTAGGGCTGGGGTAGGGTTGGGTGTAGGGCTCTGGGTGGGCCCGGTAGTCGGCCTTAGGGCTCAGGGCAGTTAGACGTAGGGTTGGGGTAGGGTCGGTTGTAGGGTTTGTGGCTAGGGGGAGGCTGCGGGGGGTCTCGGTCTTAGGGCTCAGGGCTGGGTAGGGGTCGGTGTTAGGGTTGTGGTCCTGGGGGCTGCGGGGGGGTCTCGGTCTTAGGGTTCAGGGCTAGGGAGGGGTCGTTAGTAGGGTGTTGGGCTTGGGGGTGGGGGCTGTGGGGGGTGTCGGTCTTAGGGCTCAGGGCTGGGTAGGGGTCAGTGTTAGGGTTTAGGGCCAGGGGGGGGGCTATGGCGGGTCTCGGTACTAGGGCTTAGGGCTGGGGTAGGGTTGGGTGTAGGGCTCTGGGTGTTGGGTGGGTGGGCCCGGTAGTCGGCCTTAGGGCTCAGGGCAGTTAGACGTAGGGTTGGGGTAGGGTCGGTTGTAGGGTTTGTGGCTAGGGGGAGGCTGCGGGGGGTCTCGGTCTTAGGGCTCAGGGCTGGGTAGGGGTCGGTGTTAGGGTTGTGGTCCTGGGGGCTGCGGGGGGGTCTCGGTCTTAGGGTTCAGGGCTGGGGAGGGGTCGTTAGTAGGGTTTTGGGCTTGCGGGGGGGGCTGTGGGGGGTCTCGGTCTTAGGGCTCAGGGCTGGGGAGGGGTTGGTGTTAGAGTTTGGGGCCTGGGGGGGCTGCGGGGGTCTCGGTCTTAGGGCTCAGGGCTGGGAAGGGGTTCGGTGTTAGGGTTTTGGGGCCTGGGGGGGCTGCGGGGGGTGTTGGTCTTAGGGCTCAGGGCTGGGTAGGGGGTCGGTGATAGGGTTTAGGGCCTGGGGGGGGCTATGGTGGGTCTCGGTACTAGGGCTTAGGGCTGGGGTAGGGTTGGGTGTAGGGCTCTGGGTGGGCCCGGTAGTCGGCCTTAGGGCTCAGGGCAGTTAGACGTAGGGTTGGGGTAGGGTCGGTTGTAGGGTTTGTGGCTAGGGGGAGGCTGCGGGGGGTCTCGGTCTTAGGGCTCAGGGCTGGGTAGGGGTCGGTGTTAGGGTTGTGGTCCTGGGGGCTGCGGGGGGGTCTCGGTCTTAGGGTTCAGGGCTAGGGAGGGGTCGTTAGTAGGGTGTTGGGCTTGGGGGTGGGGGCTGTGGGGGGTGTCGGTCTTAGGGCTCAGGGCTGGGGAGGGGTTGGTGTTAGAGTTTGGGGCCTGGGGGGGCTGCGGGGGTCTTGGTCTTAGGGCTCAGGGCTGGGAAGGGGTTCGGTGTTAGGGTTTTGGGGCCTGGGGGGGCTGCGGGGGGTGTTGGTCTTAGGGCTCAGGGCTGGGTAGGGGGTCGGTGATAGGGTTTAGGGCCTGGGGGGGGCTATGGTGGGTCTCGGTACTAGGGCTTAGGGCTGGGGTAGGGTTGGGTGTAGGGCTCTGGGTGGGCCCGGTAGTCGGCCTTAGGGCTCAGGGCAGTTAGACGTAGGGTTGGGGTAGGGTCGGTTGTAGGGTTTGTGGCTAGGGGGAGGCTGCGGGGGGTCTCGGTCTTAGGGCTCAGGGCTGGGTAGGGGTCGGTGTTAGGGTTGTGGTCCTGGGGGCTGCGGGGGGGTCTCGGTCTTAGGGTTCAGGGCTAGGGAGGGGTCGTTAGTAGGGTGTTGGGCTTGGGGGTGGGGGCTGTGGGGGGTCTCGGTCTTAGGGCTCAGGGCTGGGGAGGGGTTGGTGTTAGAGTTTGGGGCCTGGGGGGGCTGCGGGGGTCTCGGTCTTAGGGCTCAGGGCTGGGAAGGGGGTCGGTGATAGGGTTTAGGGCCTGGGGGGGGCTATGGTGGGTCTCGGTACTAGGGCTTAGGGCTGGGGTAGGGTTGGGTGTAGGGCTCTGGGTGGGCCCGGTAGTCGGCCTTAGGGCTCAGGGCAGTTAGACGTAGGGTTGGGGTAGGGTCGGTTGTAGGGTTTGTGGCTAGGGGGAGGCTGCGGGGGGTCTCGGTCTTAGGGCTCAGGGCTGGGTAGGGGTCGGTGTTAGGGTTGTGGTCCTGGGGGCTGCGGGGGGGTCTCGGTCTTAGGGTTCAGGGCTAGGGAGGGGTCGTTAGTAGGGTGTTGGGCTTGGGGGTGGGGGCTGTGGGGGGTGTCGGTCTTAGGGCTCAGGGCTGGGTAGGGGTCGGTGTTAGGGTTTAGGGCCTGGGGGGGCTATGGTGGGTCTCGGTACTAGGGCTTAGGGCTGGGGTAGGGTTGGGTGTAGGGCTCTGGGTGTTGGGTGGGTGGGCCCGGTAGTCGGCCTTAGGGCTCAGGGCAGTTAGACGTAGGGTTGGGGTAGGGTCGGTTGTAGGGTTTGTGGCTAGGGGGAGGCTGCGGGGGGTCTCGGTCTTAGGGCTCAGGGCTGGGTAGGGGTCGGTGTTAGGGTTGTGGTCCTGGGGGCTGCGGGGGGGTCTCGGTCTTAGGGTTCAGGGCTAGGGAGGGGTCGTTAGTAGGGTGTTGGGCTTGGGGGTGGGGGCTGTGGGGGGTGTCGGTCTTAGGGCTCAGGGCTGGGGAGGGGTTGGTGTTAGAGTTTGGGGCCTGGGGGGGCTGCGGGGGTCTTGGTCTTAGGGCTCAGGGCTGGGAAGGGGTTCGGTGTTAGGGTTTTGGGGCCTGGGGGGGCTGCGGGGGGTGTTGGTCTTAGGGCTCAGGGCTGGGTAGGGGGTCGGTGATAGGGTTTAGGGCCTGGGGGGGGCTATGGTGGGTCTCGGTACTAGGGCTTAGGGCTGGGGTAGGGTTGGGTGTAGGGCTCTGGGTGGGCCCGGTAGTCGGCCTTAGGGCTCAGGGCAGTTAGACGTAGGGTTGGGGTAGGGTCGGTTGTAGGGTTTGTGGCTAGGGGGAGGCTGCGGGGGGTCTCGGTCTTAGGGCTCAGGGCTGGGTAGGGGTCGGTGTTAGGGTTGTGGTCCTGGGGGCTGCGGGGGGGTCTCGGTCTTAGGGTTCAGGGCTGGGGAGGGGTCGTTAGTAGGGTTTTGGGCTTGCGGGGGGGGCTGTGGGGGGTCTCGGTCTTAGGGCTCAGGGCTGGGGAGGGGTTGGTGTTAGAGTTTGGGGCCTGGGGGGGCTGCGGGGGTCTCGGTCTTAGGGCTCAGGGCTGGGAAGGGGTTCGGTGTTAGGGTTTTGGGGCCTGGGGGGGCTGCGGGGGGTGTTGGTCTTAGGGCTCAGGGCTGGGTAGGGGGTCGGTGATAGGGTTTAGGGCCTGGGGGGGGCTATGGTGGGTCTCGGTACTAGGGCTTAGGGCTGGGGTAGGGTTGGGTGTAGGGCTCTGGGTGGGCCCGGTAGTCGGCCTTAGGGCTCAGGGCAGTTAGACGTAGGGTTGGGGTAGGGTCGGTTGTAGGGTTTGTGGCTAGGGGGAGGCTGCGGGGGGTCTCGGTCTTAGGGCTCAGGGCTGGGTAGGGGTCGGTGTTAGGGTTGTGGTCCTGGGGGCTGCGGGGGGGTCTCGGTCTTAGGGTTCAGGGCTGGGGAGGGGTCGTTAGTAGGGTGTTGGGCTTGGGGGTGGGGGCTGTGGGGGGTGTCGGTCTTAGGGCTCAGGGCTGGGGAGGGGTTGGTGTTAGAGTTTGGGGCCTGGGGGGGCTGCGGGGGTCTTGGTCTTAGGGCTCAGGGCTGGGAAGGGGTTCGGTGTTAGGGTTTTGGGGCCTGGGGGGGCTGCGGGGGGTGTTGGTCTTAGGGCTCAGGGCTGGGTAGGGGGTCGGTGATAGGGTTTAGGGCCTGGGGGGGGCTATGGCGGGTCTCGGTCTTAGGGCTCAGGGCTGGAAAGGGGTTCGGTGTTAGGGTTTTGGGGCCTGGGGGGGCTGCGGGGGGTGTTGGTCTTAGGGCTCAGGGCTGGGTAGGGGGTCGGTGATAGGGTTTAGGGCCTGGGGGGGGCTATGGTGGGTCTCGGTACTAGGGCTTAGGGCTGGGGTAGGGTTGGGTGTAGGGCTCTGGGTGGGCCCGGTAGTCGGCCTTAGGGCTCAGGGCAGTTAGACGTAGGGTTGGGGTAGGGTCGGTTGTAGGGTTTGTGGCTAGGGGGAGGCTGCGGGGGGTCTCGGTCTTAGGGCTCAGGGCTGGGTAGGGGTCGGTGTTAGGGTTGTGGTCCTGGGGGCTGCGGGGGGGTCTCGGTCTTAGGGTTCAGGGCTGGGGAGGGGTCGTTAGTAGGGTTTTGGGCTTGCGGGGGGGGCTGTGGGGGGTCTCGGTCTTAGGGCTCAGGGCTGGGGAGGGGTTGGTGTTAGAGTTTGGGGCCTGGGGGGGCTGCGGGGGTCTCGGTCTTAGGGCTCAGGGCTGGGAAGGGGTTCGGTGTTAGGGTTTTGGGGCCTGGGGGGGCTGCGGGGGGTGTTGGTCTTAGGGCTCAGGGCTGGGTAGGGGGTCGGTGATAGGGTTTAGGGCCTGGGGGGGGCTATGGCGGGTCTCGGTCTTAGGGCTCAGGGCTGGAAAGGGGTTCGGTGTTAGGGTTTTGGGGCCTGGGGGGGCTGCGGGGGGTGTTGGTCTTAGGGCTCAGGGCTGGGTAGGGGGTCGGTGATAGGGTTTAGGGCCTGGGGGGGGCTATGGTGGGTCTCGGTACTAGGGCTTAGGGCTGGGGTAGGGTTGGGTGTAGGGCTCTGGGTGGGCCCGGTAGTCGGCCTTAGGGCTCAGGGCAGTTAGACGTAGGGTTGGGGTAGGGTCGGTTGTAGGGTTTGTGGCTAGGGGGAGGCTGCGGGGGGTCTCGGTCTTAGGGCTCAGGGCTGGGTAGGGGTCGGTGTTAGGGTTGTGGTCCTGGGGGCTGCGGGGGGGTCTCGGTCTTAGGGTTCAGGGCTAGGGAGGGGTCGTTAGTAGGGTGTTGGGCTTGGGGGTGGGGGCTGTGGGGGGTGTCGGTCTTAGGGCTCAGGGCTGGGTAGGGGTCAGTGTTAGGGTTTAGGGCCAGGGGGGGGGCTATGGCGGGTCTCGGTACTAGGGCTTAGGGCTGGGGTAGGGTTGGGTGTAGGGCTCTGGGTGTTGGGTGGGTGGGCCCGGTAGTCGGCCTTAGGGCTCAGGGCAGTTAGACGTAGGGTTGGGGTAGGGTCGGTTGTAGGGTTTGTGGCTAGGGGGAGGCTGCGGGGGGTCTCGGTCTTAGGGCTCAGGGCTGGGTAGGGGTCGGTGTTAGGGTTGTGGTCCTGGGGGCTGCGGGGGGGTCTCGGTCTTAGGGTTCAGGGCTGGGGAGGGGTCGTTAGTAGGGTTTTGGGCTTGCGGGGGGGGCTGTGGGGGGTCTCGGTCTTAGGGCTCAGGGCTGGGGAGGGGTTGGTGTTAGAGTTTGGGGCCTGGGGGGGCTGCGGGGGTCTCGGTCTTAGGGCTCAGGGCTGGGAAGGGGTTCGGTGTTAGGGTTTTGGGGCCTGGGGGGGCTGCGGGGGGTGTTGGTCTTAGGGCTCAGGGCTGGGTAGGGGGTCGGTGATAGGGTTTAGGGCCTGGGGGGGGCTATGGTGGGTCTCGGTACTAGGGCTTAGGGCTGGGGTAGGGTTGGGTGTAGGGCTCTGGGTGGGCCCGGTAGTCGGCCTTAGGGCTCAGGGCAGTTAGACGTAGGGTTGGGGTAGGGTCGGTTGTAGGGTTTGTGGCTAGGGGGAGGCTGCGGGGGGTCTCGGTCTTAGGGCTCAGGGCTGGGTAGGGGTCGGTGTTAGGGTTGTGGTCCTGGGGGCTGCGGGGGGGTCTCGGTCTTAGGGTTCAGGGCTGGGGAGGGGTCGTTAGTAGGGTTTTGGGCTTGCGGGGGGGGCTGTGGGGGGTCTCGGTCTTAGGGCTCAGGGCTGGGGAGGGGTTGGTGTTAGAGTTTGGGGCCTGGGGGGGCTGCGGGGGTCTCGGTCTTAGGGCTCAGGGCTGGGAAGGGGTTCGGTGTTAGGGTTTTGGGGCCTGGGGGGGCTGCGGGGGGTGTTGGTCTTAGGGCTCAGGGCTGGGTAGGGGGTCGGTGATAGGGTTTAGGGCCTGGGGGGGGCTATGGCGGGTCTCGGTCTTAGGGCTCAGGGCTGGAAAGGGGTTCGGTGTTAGGGTTTTGGGGCCTGGGGGGGCTGCGGGGGGTGTTGGTCTTAGGGCTCAGGGCTGGGTAGGGGGTCGGTGATAGGGTTTAGGGCCTGGGGGGGGCTATGGTGGGTCTCGGTACTAGGGCTTAGGGCTGGGGTAGGGTTGGGTGTAGGGCTCTGGGTGGGCCCGGTAGTCGGCCTTAGGGCTCAGGGCAGTTAGACGTAGGGTTGGGGTAGGGTCGGTTGTAGGGTTTGTGGCTAGGGGGAGGCTGCGGGGGGTCTCGGTCTTAGGGCTCAGGGCTGGGTAGGGGTCGGTGTTAGGGTTGTGGTCCTGGGGGCTGCGGGGGGGTCTCGGTCTTAGGGTTCAGGGCTAGGGAGGGGTCGTTAGTAGGGTGTTGGGCTTGGGGGTGGGGGCTGTGGGGGGTGTCGGTCTTAGGGCTCAGGGCTGGGGAGGGGTTGGTGTTAGAGTTTGGGGCCTGGGGGGGCTGCGGGGGTCTTGGTCTTAGGGCTCAGGGCTGGGAAGGGGTTCGGTGTTAGGGTTTTGGGGCCTGGGGGGGCTGCGGGGGGTGTTGGTCTTAGGGCTCAGGGCTGGGTAGGGGGTCGGTGATAGGGTTTAGGGCCTGGGGGGGGCTATGGCGGGTCTCGGTCTTAGGGCTCAGGGCTGGAAAGGGGTTCGGTGTTAGGGTTTTGGGGCCTGGGGGGGCTGCGGGGGGTGTCGGTCTTAGGGCTCAGGGCTGGGTAGGGGGTCGGTGATAGGGTTTAGGGCCTGGGGGGGGCTATGGCGGGTCTCGGTACTAGGGCTTAGGGCTGGGGTAGGGTTGGGTGTAGGGCTCTGGGTGGGCCCGGTAGTCGGCCTTAGGGCTCAGGGCAGTTAGACGTAGGGTTGGGGTAGGGTCGGTTGTAGGGTTTGTGGCTAGGGGGAGGCTGCGGGGGGTCTCGGTCTTAGGGCTCAGGGCTGGGTAGGGGTCGGTGTTAGGGTTGTGGTCCTGGGGGCTGCGGGGGGGTCTCGGTCTTAGGGTTCAGGGCTAGGGAGGGGTCGTTAGTAGGGTGTTGGGCTTGGGGGTGGGGGCTGTGGGGGGTGTCGGTCTTAGGGCTCAGGGCTGGGTAGGGGTCAGTGTTAGGGTTTAGGGCCAGGGGGGGGGCTATGGCGGGTCTCGGTACTAGGGCTTAGGGCTGGGGTAGGGTTGGGTGTAGGGCTCTGGGTGTTGGGTGGGTGGGCCCGGTAGTCGGCCTTAGGGCTCAGGGCAGTTAGACGTAGGGTTGGGGTAGGGTCGGTTGTAGGGTTTGTGGCTAGGGGGAGGCTGCGGGGGGTCTCGGTCTTAGGGCTCAGGGCTGGGTAGGGGTCGGTGTTAGGGTTGTGGTCCTGGGGGCTGCGGGGGGGTCTCGGTCTTAGGGTTCAGGGCTGGGGAGGGGTCGTTAGTAGGGTTTTGGGCTTGCGGGGGGGGCTGTGGGGGGTCTCGGTCTTAGGGCTCAGGGCTGGGGAGGGGTTGGTGTTAGAGTTTGGGGCCTGGGGGGGCTGCGGGGGTCTCGGTCTTAGGGCTCAGGGCTGGGAAGGGGTTCGGTGTTAGGGTTTTGGGGCCTGGGGGGGCTGCGGGGGGTGTTGGTCTTAGGGCTCAGGGCTGGGTAGGGGGTCGGTGATAGGGTTTAGGGCCTGGGGGGGGCTATGGTGGGTCTCGGTACTAGGGCTTAGGGCTGGGGTAGGGTTGGGTGTAGGGCTCTGGGTGGGCCCGGTAGTCGGCCTTAGGGCTCAGGGCAGTTAGACGTAGGGTTGGGGTAGGGTCGGTTGTAGGGTTTGTGGCTAGGGGGAGGCTGCGGGGGGTCTCGGTCTTAGGGCTCAGGGCTGGGTAGGGGTCGGTGTTAGGGTTGTGGTCCTGGGGGCTGCGGGGGGGTCTCGGTCTTAGGGTTCAGGGCTGGGGAGGGGTCGTTAGTAGGGTTTTGGGCTTGCGGGGGGGGCTGTGGGGGGTCTCGGTCTTAGGGCTCAGGGCTGGGGAGGGGTTGGTGTTAGAGTTTGGGGCCTGGGGGGGCTGCGGGGGTCTCGGTCTTAGGGCTCAGGGCTGGGAAGGGGTTCGGTGTTAGGGTTTTGGGGCCTGGGGGGGCTGCGGGGGGTGTTGGTCTTAGGGCTCAGGGCTGGGTAGGGGGTCGGTGATAGGGTTTAGGGCCTGGGGGGGGCTATGGCGGGTCTCGGTCTTAGGGCTCAGGGCTGGAAAGGGGTTCGGTGTTAGGGTTTTGGGGCCTGGGGGGGCTGCGGGGGGTGTTGGTCTTAGGGCTCAGGGCTGGGTAGGGGGTCGGTGATAGGGTTTAGGGCCTGGGGGGGGCTATGGTGGGTCTCGGTACTAGGGCTTAGGGCTGGGGTAGGGTTGGGTGTAGGGCTCTGGGTGGGCCCGGTAGTCGGCCTTAGGGCTCAGGGCAGTTAGACGTAGGGTTGGGGTAGGGTCGGTTGTAGGGTTTGTGGCTAGGGGGAGGCTGCGGGGGGTCTCGGTCTTAGGGCTCAGGGCTGGGTAGGGGTCGGTGTTAGGGTTGTGGTCCTGGGGGCTGCGGGGGGGTCTCGGTCTTAGGGTTCAGGGCTAGGGAGGGGTCGTTAGTAGGGTGTTGGGCTTGGGGGTGGGGGCTGTGGGGGGTGTCGGTCTTAGGGCTCAGGGCTGGGTAGGGGTCAGTGTTAGGGTTTAGGGCCAGGGGGGGGGCTATGGCGGGTCTCGGTACTAGGGCTTAGGGCTGGGGTAGGGTTGGGTGTAGGGCTCTGGGTGTTGGGTGGGTGGGCCCGGTAGTCGGCCTTAGGGCTCAGGGCAGTTAGACGTAGGGTTGGGGTAGGGTCGGTTGTAGGGTTTGTGGCTAGGGGGAGGCTGCGGGGGGTCTCGGTCTTAGGGCTCAGGGCTGGGTAGGGGTCGGTGTTAGGGTTGTGGTCCTGGGGGCTGCGGGGGGGTCTCGGTCTTAGGGTTCAGGGCTGGGGAGGGGTCGTTAGTAGGGTTTTGGGCTTGCGGGGGGGGCTGTGGGGGGTCTCGGTCTTAGGGCTCAGGGCTGGGGAGGGGTTGGTGTTAGAGTTTGGGGCCTGGGGGGGCTGCGGGGGTCTCGGTCTTAGGGCTCAGGGCTGGGAAGGGGTTCGGTGTTAGGGTTTTGGGGCCTGGGGGGGCTGCGGGGGGTGTTGGTCTTAGGGCTCAGGGCTGGGTAGGGGGTCGGTGATAGGGTTTAGGGCCTGGGGGGGGCTATGGCGGGTCTCGGTCTTAGGGCTCAGGGCTGGAAAGGGGTTCGGTGTTAGGGTTTTGGGGCCTGGGGGGGCTGCGGGGGGTGTTGGTCTTAGGGCTCAGGGCTGGGTAGGGGGTCGGTGATAGGGTTTAGGGCCTGGGGGGGGCTATGGTGGGTCTCGGTACTAGGGCTTAGGGCTGGGGTAGGGTTGGGTGTAGGGCTCTGGGTGGGCCCGGTAGTCGGCCTTAGGGCTCAGGGCAGTTAGACGTAGGGTTGGGGTAGGGTCGGTTGTAGGGTTTGTGGCTAGGGGGAGGCTGCGGGGGGTCTCGGTCTTAGGGCTCAGGGCTGGGTAGGGGTCGGTGTTAGGGTTGTGGTCCTGGGGGCTGCGGGGGGGTCTCGGTCTTAGGGTTCAGGGCTAGGGAGGGGTCGTTAGTAGGGTGTTGGGCTTGGGGGTGGGGGCTGTGGGGGGTGTCGGTCTTAGGGCTCAGGGCTGGGTAGGGGTCGGTGTTAGGGTTTAGGGCCTGGGGGGGGCTATGGTGGGTCTCGGTACTAGGGCTTAGGGCTGGGGTAGGGTTGGGTGTAGGGCTCTGGGTGGGCCCGGTAGTCGGCCTTAGGGCTCAGGGCAGTTAGACGTAGGGTTGGGGTAGGGTCGGTTGTAGGGTTTGTGGCTAGGGGGAGGCTGCGGGGGGTCTCGGTCTTAGGGCTCAGGGCTGGGTAGGGGTCGGTGTTAGGGTTGTGGTCCTGGGGGCTGCGGGGGGGTCTCGGTCTTAGGGTTCAGGGCTAGGGAGGGGTCGTTAGTAGGGTGTTGGGCTTGGGGGTGGGGGCTGTGGGGGGTGTCGGTCTTAGGGCTCAGGGCTGGGTAGGGGTCAGTGTTAGGGTTTAGGGCCAGGGGGGGGGCTATGGCGGGTCTCGGTACTAGGGCTTAGGGCTGGGGTAGGGTTGGGTGTAGGGCTCTGGGTGTTGGGTGGGTGGGCCCGGTAGTCGGCCTTAGGGCTCAGGGCAGTTAGACGTAGGGTTGGGGTAGGGTCGGTTGTAGGGTTTGTGGCTAGGGGGAGGCTGCGGGGGGTCTCGGTCTTAGGGCTCAGGGCTGGGTAGGGGTCGGTGTTAGGGTTGTGGTCCTGGGGGCTGCGGGGGGGTCTCGGTCTTAGGGTTCAGGGCTGGGGAGGGGTCGTTAGTAGGGTTTTGGGCTTGCGGGGGGGGCTGTGGGGGGTCTCGGTCTTAGGGCTCAGGGCTGGGGAGGGGTTGGTGTTAGAGTTTGGGGCCTGGGGGGGCTGCGGGGGTCTCGGTCTTAGGGCTCAGGGCTGGGAAGGGGTTCGGTGTTAGGGTTTTGGGGCCTGGGGGGGCTGCGGGGGGTGTTGGTCTTAGGGCTCAGGGCTGGGTAGGGGGTCGGTGATAGGGTTTAGGGCCTGGGGGGGGCTATGGCGGGTCTCGGTCTTAGGGCTCAGGGCTGGAAAGGGGTTCGGTGTTAGGGTTTTGGGGCCTGGGGGGGCTGCGGGGGGTGTTGGTCTTAGGGCTCAGGGCTGGGTAGGGGGTCGGTGATAGGGTTTAGGGCCTGGGGGGGGCTATGGTGGGTCTCGGTACTAGGGCTTAGGGCTGGGGTAGGGTTGGGTGTAGGGCTCTGGGTGGGCCCGGTAGTCGGCCTTAGGGCTCAGGGCAGTTAGACGTAGGGTTGGGGTAGGGTCGGTTGTAGGGTTTGTGGCTAGGGGGAGGCTGCGGGGGGTCTCGGTCTTAGGGCTCAGGGCTGGGTAGGGGTCGGTGTTAGGGTTGTGGTCCTGGGGGCTGCGGGGGGGTCTCGGTCTTAGGGTTCAGGGCTAGGGAGGGGTCGTTAGTAGGGTGTTGGGCTTGGGGGTGGGGGCTGTGGGGGGTGTCGGTCTTAGGGCTCAGGGCTGGGTAGGGGTCAGTGTTAGGGTTTAGGGCCAGGGGGGGGGCTATGGCGGGTCTCGGTACTAGGGCTTAGGGCTGGGGTAGGGTTGGGTGTAGGGCTCTGGGTGTTGGGTGGGTGGGCCCGGTAGTCGGCCTTAGGGCTCAGGGCAGTTAGACGTAGGGTTGGGGTAGGGTCGGTTGTAGGGTTTGTGGCTAGGGGGAGGCTGCGGGGGGTCTCGGTCTTAGGGCTCAGGGCTGGGTAGGGGTCGGTGTTAGGGTTGTGGTCCTGGGGGCTGCGGGGGGGTCTCGGTCTTAGGGTTCAGGGCTGGGGAGGGGTCGTTAGTAGGGTTTTGGGCTTGCGGGGGGGGCTGTGGGGGGTCTCGGTCTTAGGGCTCAGGGCTGGGGAGGGGTTGGTGTTAGAGTTTGGGGCCTGGGGGGGCTGCGGGGGTCTCGGTCTTAGGGCTCAGGGCTGGGAAGGGGTTCGGTGTTAGGGTTTTGGGGCCTGGGGGGGCTGCGGGGGGTGTTGGTCTTAGGGCTCAGGGCTGGGTAGGGGGTCGGTGATAGGGTTTAGGGCCTGGGGGGGGCTATGGCGGGTCTCGGTCTTAGGGCTCAGGGCTGGAAAGGGGTTCGGTGTTAGGGTTTTGGGGCCTGGGGGGGCTGCGGGGGGTGTTGGTCTTAGGGCTCAGGGCTGGGTAGGGGGTCGGTGATAGGGTTTAGGGCCTGGGGGGGGCTATGGTGGGTCTCGGTACTAGGGCTTAGGGCTGGGGTAGGGTTGGGTGTAGGGCTCTGGGTGGGCCCGGTAGTCGGCCTTAGGGCTCAGGGCAGTTAGACGTAGGGTTGGGGTAGGGTCGGTTGTAGGGTTTGTGGCTAGGGGGAGGCTGCGGGGGGTCTCGGTCTTAGGGCTCAGGGCTGGGTAGGGGTCGGTGTTAGGGTTGTGGTCCTGGGGGCTGCGGGGGGGTCTCGGTCTTAGGGTTCAGGGCTAGGGAGGGGTCGTTAGTAGGGTGTTGGGCTTGGGGGTGGGGGCTGTGGGGGGTGTCGGTCTTAGGGCTCAGGGCTGGGTAGGGGTCAGTGTTAGGGTTTAGGGCCAGGGGGGGGGCTATGGCGGGTCTCGGTACTAGGGCTTAGGGCTGGGGTAGGGTTGGGTGTAGGGCTCTGGGTGTTGGGTGGGTGGGCCCGGTAGTCGGCCTTAGGGCTCAGGGCAGTTAGACGTAGGGTTGGGGTAGGGTCGGTTGTAGGGTTTGTGGCTAGGGGGAGGCTGCGGGGGGTCTCGGTCTTAGGGCTCAGGGCTGGGTAGGGGTCGGTGTTAGGGTTGTGGTCCTGGGGGCTGCGGGGGGGTCTCGGTCTTAGGGTTCAGGGCTGGGGAGGGGTCGTTAGTAGGGTTTTGGGCTTGCGGGGGGGGCTGTGGGGGGTCTCGGTCTTAGGGCTCAGGGCTGGGGAGGGGTTGGTGTTAGAGTTTGGGGCCTGGGGGGGCTGCGGGGGTCTCGGTCTTAGGGCTCAGGGCTGGGAAGGGGTTCGGTGTTAGGGTTTTGGGGCCTGGGGGGGCTGCGGGGGGTGTTGGTCTTAGGGCTCAGGGCTGGGTAGGGGGTCGGTGATAGGGTTTAGGGCCTGGGGGGGGCTATGGCGGGTCTCGGTCTTAGGGCTCAGGGCTGGAAAGGGGTTCGGTGTTAGGGTTTTGGGGCCTGGGGGGGCTGCGGGGGGTGTCGGTCTTAGGGCTCAGGGCTGGGTAGGGGTCAGTGTTAGGGTTTAGGGCCAGGGGGGGGGCTATGGCGGGTCTCGGTACTAGGGCTTAGGGCTGGGGTAGGGTTGGGTGTAGGGCTCTGGGTGTTGGGTGGGTGGGCCCGGTAGTCGGCCTTAGGGCTCAGGGCAGTTAGACGTAGGGTTGGGGTAGGGTCGGTTGTAGGGTTTGTGGCTAGGGGGAGGCTGCGGGGGGTCTCGGTCTTAGGGCTCAGGGCTGGGTAGGGGTCGGTGTTAGGGTTGTGGTCCTGGGGGCTGCGGGGGGGTCTCGGTCTTAGGGTTCAGGGCTAGGGAGGGGTCGTTAGTAGGGTGTTGGGCTTGGGGGTGGGGGCTGTGGGGGGTGTCGGTCTTAGGGCTCAGGGCTGGGTAGGGGTCGGTGTTAGGGTTTAGGGCCTGGGGGGGGCTATGGTGGGTCTCGGTACTAGGGCTTAGGGCTGGGGTAGGGTTGGGTGTAGGGCTCTGGGTGTTGGGTGGGTGGGCCCGGTAGTCGGCCTTAGGGCTCAGGGCAGTTAGACGTAGGGTTGGGGTAGGGTCGGTTGTAGGGTTTGTGGCTAGGGGGAGGCTGCGGGGGGTCTCGGTCTTAGGGCTCAGGGCTGGGTAGGGGTCGGTGTTAGGGTTGTGGTCCTGGGGGCTGCGGGGGGGTCTCGGTCTTAGGGTTCAGGGCTGGGGAGGGGTCGTTAGTAGGGTTTTGGGCTTGCGGGGGGGGCTGTGGGGGGTCTCGGTCTTAGGGCTCAGGGCTGGGGAGGGGTTGGTGTTAGAGTTTGGGGCCTGGGGGGGCTGCGGGGGTCTCGGTCTTAGGGCTCAGGGCTGGGAAGGGGTTCGGTGTTAGGGTTTTGGGGCCTGGGGGGGCTGCGGGGGGTGTTGGTCTTAGGGCTCAGGGCTGGGTAGGGGGTCGGTGATAGGGTTTAGGGCCTGGGGGGGGCTATGGTGGGTCTCGGTACTAGGGCTTAGGGCTGGGGTAGGGTTGGGTGTAGGGCTCTGGGTGGGCCCGGTAGTCGGCCTTAGGGCTCAGGGCAGTTAGACGTAGGGTTGGGGTAGGGTCGGTTGTAGGGTTTGTGGCTAGGGGGAGGCTGCGGGGGGTCTCGGTCTTAGGGCTCAGGGCTGGGTAGGGGTCGGTGTTAGGGTTGTGGTCCTGGGGGCTGCGGGGGGGTCTCGGTCTTAGGGTTCAGGGCTAGGGAGGGGTCGTTAGTAGGGTGTTGGGCTTGGGGGTGGGGGCTGTGGGGGGTGTCGGTCTTAGGGCTCAGGGCTGGGGAGGGGTTGGTGTTAGAGTTTGGGGCCTGGGGGGGCTGCGGGGGTCTTGGTCTTAGGGCTCAGGGCTGGGAAGGGGTTCGGTGTTAGGGTTTTGGGGCCTGGGGGGGCTGCGGGGGGTGTTGGTCTTAGGGCTCAGGGCTGGGTAGGGGGTCGGTGATAGGGTTTAGGGCCTGGGGGGGGCTATGGTGGGTCTCGGTACTAGGGCTTAGGGCTGGGGTAGGGTTGGGTGTAGGGCTCTGGGTGGGCCCGGTAGTCGGCCTTAGGGCTCAGGGCAGTTAGACGTAGGGTTGGGGTAGGGTCGGTTGTAGGGTTTGTGGCTAGGGGGAGGCTGCGGGGGGTCTCGGTCTTAGGGCTCAGGGCTGGGTAGGGGTCGGTGTTAGGGTTGTGGTCCTGGGGGCTGCGGGGGGGTCTCGGTCTTAGGGTTCAGGGCTAGGGAGGGGTCGTTAGTAGGGTGTTGGGCTTGGGGGTGGGGGCTGTGGGGGGTGTCGGTCTTAGGGCTCAGGGCTGGGTAGGGGTCAGTGTTAGGGTTTAGGGCCAGGGGGGGGGCTATGGCGGGTCTCGGTACTAGGGCTTAGGGCTGGGGTAGGGTTGGGTGTAGGGCTCTGGGTGTTGGGTGGGTGGGCCCGGTAGTCGGCCTTAGGGCTCAGGGCAGTTAGACGTAGGGTTGGGGTAGGGTCGGTTGTAGGGTTTGTGGCTAGGGGGAGGCTGCGGGGGGTCTCGGTCTTAGGGCTCAGGGCTGGGTAGGGGTCGGTGTTAGGGTTGTGGTCCTGGGGGCTGCGGGGGGGTCTCGGTCTTAGGGTTCAGGGCTGGGGAGGGGTCGTTAGTAGGGTTTTGGGCTTGCGGGGGGGGCTGTGGGGGGTCTCGGTCTTAGGGCTCAGGGCTGGGGAGGGGTTGGTGTTAGAGTTTGGGGCCTGGGGGGGCTGCGGGGGTCTCGGTCTTAGGGCTCAGGGCTGGGAAGGGGTTCGGTGTTAGGGTTTTGGGGCCTGGGGGGGCTGCGGGGGGTGTTGGTCTTAGGGCTCAGGGCTGGGTAGGGGGTCGGTGATAGGGTTTAGGGCCTGGGGGGGGCTATGGCGGGTCTCGGTCTTAGGGCTCAGGGCTGGAAAGGGGTTCGGTGTTAGGGTTTTGGGGCCTGGGGGGGCTGCGGGGGGTGTTGGTCTTAGGGCTCAGGGCTGGGTAGGGGGTCGGTGATAGGGTTTAGGGCCTGGGGGGGGCTATGGTGGGTCTCGGTACTAGGGCTTAGGGCTGGGGTAGGGTTGGGTGTAGGGCTCTGGGTGGGCCCGGTAGTCGGCCTTAGGGCTCAGGGCAGTTAGACGTAGGGTTGGGGTAGGGTCGGTTGTAGGGTTTGTGGCTAGGGGGAGGCTGCGGGGGGTCTCGGTCTTAGGGCTCAGGGCTGGGTAGGGGTCGGTGTTAGGGTTGTGGTCCTGGGGGCTGCGGGGGGGTCTCGGTCTTAGGGTTCAGGGCTAGGGAGGGGTCGTTAGTAGGGTGTTGGGCTTGGGGGTGGGGGCTGTGGGGGGTGTCGGTCTTAGGGCTCAGGGCTGGGTAGGGGTCGGTGTTAGGGTTTAGGGCCTGGGGGGGGCTATGGTGGGTCTCGGTACTAGGGCTTAGGGCTGGGGTAGGGTTGGGTGTAGGGCTCTGGGTGGGCCCGGTAGTCGGCCTTAGGGCTCAGGGCAGTTAGACGTAGGGTTGGGGTAGGGTCGGTTGTAGGGTTTGTGGCTAGGGGGAGGCTGCGGGGGGTCTCGGTCTTAGGGCTCAGGGCTGGGTAGGGGTCGGTGTTAGGGTTGTGGTCCTGGGGGCTGCGGGGGGGTCTCGGTCTTAGGGTTCAGGGCTAGGGAGGGGTCGTTAGTAGGGTGTTGGGCTTGGGGGTGGGGGCTGTGGGGGGTGTCGGTCTTAGGGCTCAGGGCTGGGTAGGGGTCAGTGTTAGGGTTTAGGGCCAGGGGGGGGGCTATGGCGGGTCTCGGTACTAGGGCTTAGGGCTGGGGTAGGGTTGGGTGTAGGGCTCTGGGTGTTGGGTGGGTGGGCCCGGTAGTCGGCCTTAGGGCTCAGGGCAGTTAGACGTAGGGTTGGGGTAGGGTCGGTTGTAGGGTTTGTGGCTAGGGGGAGGCTGCGGGGGGTCTCGGTCTTAGGGCTCAGGGCTGGGTAGGGGTCGGTGTTAGGGTTGTGGTCCTGGGGGCTGCGGGGGGGTCTCGGTCTTAGGGTTCAGGGCTGGGGAGGGGTCGTTAGTAGGGTTTTGGGCTTGCGGGGGGGGCTGTGGGGGGTCTCGGTCTTAGGGCTCAGGGCTGGGGAGGGGTTGGTGTTAGAGTTTGGGGCCTGGGGGGGCTGCGGGGGTCTCGGTCTTAGGGCTCAGGGCTGGGAAGGGGTTCGGTGTTAGGGTTTTGGGGCCTGGGGGGGCTGCGGGGGGTGTTGGTCTTAGGGCTCAGGGCTGGGTAGGGGGTCGGTGATAGGGTTTAGGGCCTGGGGGGGGCTATGGCGGGTCTCGGTCTTAGGGCTCAGGGCTGGAAAGGGGTTCGGTGTTAGGGTTTTGGGGCCTGGGGGGCTGCGGGGGGTGTCGGTCTTAGGGCTCAGGGCTGGGTAGGGGTCAGTGTTAGGGTTTAGGGCCAGGGGGGGGGCTATGGCGGGTCTCGGTACTAGGGCTTAGGGCTGGGGTAGGGTTGGGTGTAGGGCTCTGGGTGTTGGGTGGGTGGGCCCGGTAGTCGGCCTTAGGGCTCAGGGCAGTTAGACGTAGGGTTGGGGTAGGGTCGGTTGTAGGGTTTGTGGCTAGGGGGAGGCTGCGGGGGGTCTCGGTCTTAGGGCTCAGGGCTGGGTAGGGGTCGGTGTTAGGGTTGTGGTCCTGGGGGCTGCGGGGGGGTCTCGGTCTTAGGGTTCAGGGCTAGGGAGGGGTCGTTAGTAGGGTGTTGGGCTTGGGGGTGGGGGCTGTGGGTGGTGTCGGTCTTAGGGCTCAGGGCTGGGTAGGGGTCGGTGTTAGGGTTTAGGGCCTGGGGGGGGCTATGGTGGGTCTCGGTACTAGGGCTTAGGGCTGGGGTAGGGTTGGGTGTAGGGCTCTGGGTGGGCCCGGTAGTCGGCCTTAGGGCTCAGGGCAGTTAGACGTAGGGTTGGGGTAGGGTCGGTTGTAGGGTTTGTGGCTAGGGGGAGGCTGCGGGGGGTCTCGGTCTTAGGGCTCAGGGCTGGGTAGGGGTCGGTGTTAGGGTTGTGGTCCTGGGGGCTGCGGGGGGGTCTCGGTCTTAGGGTTCAGGGCTAGGGAGGGGTCGTTAGTAGGGTGTTGGGCTTGGGGGTGGGGGCTGTGGGGGGTGTCGGTCTTAGGGCTCAGGGCTGGGTAGGGGTCGGTGTTAGGGTTTAGGGCCTGGGGGGGGCTATGGTGGGTCTCGGTACTAGGGCTTAGGGCTGGGGTAGGGTTGGGTGTAGGGCTCTGGGTGGGCCCGGTAGTCGGCCTTAGGGCTCAGGGCAGTTAGACGTAGGGTTGGGGTAGGGTCGGTTGTAGGGTTTGTGGCTAGGGGGAGGCTGCGGGGGGTCTCGGTCTTAGGGCTCAGGGCTGGGTAGGGGTCGGTGTTAGGGTTGTGGTCCTGGGGGCTGCGGGGGGGTCTCGGTCTTAGGGTTCAGGGCTAGGGAGGGGTCGTTAGTAGGGTGTTGGGCTTGGGGGTGGGGGCTGTGGGGGGTGTCGGTCTTAGGGCTCAGGGCTGGGTAGGGGTCAGTGTTAGGGTTTAGGGCCAGGGGGGGGGCTATGGCGGGTCTCGGTACTAGGGCTTAGGGCTGGGGTAGGGTTGGGTGTAGGGCTCTGGGTGTTGGGTGGGTGGGCCCGGTAGTCGGCCTTAGGGCTCAGGGCAGTTAGACGTAGGGTTGGGGTAGGGTCGGTTGTAGGGTTTGTGGCTAGGGGGAGGCTGCGGGGGGTCTCGGTCTTAGGGCTCAGGGCTGGGTAGGGGTCGGTGTTAGGGTTGTGGTCCTGGGGGCTGCGGGGGGGTCTCGGTCTTAGGGTTCAGGGCTGGGGAGGGGTCGTTAGTAGGGTTTTGGGCTTGCGGGGGGGGCTGTGGGGGGTCTCGGTCTTAGGGCTCAGGGCTGGGGAGGGGTTGGTGTTAGAGTTTGGGGCCTGGGGGGGCTGCGGGGGTCTCGGTCTTAGGGCTCAGGGCTGGGAAGGGGTTCGGTGTTAGGGTTTTGGGGCCTGGGGGGGCTGCGGGGGGTGTTGGTCTTAGGGCTCAGGGCTGGGTAGGGGGTCGGTGATAGGGTTTAGGGCCTGGGGGGGGCTATGGCGGGTCTCGGTCTTAGGGCTCAGGGCTGGAAAGGGGTTCGGTGTTAGGGTTTTGGGGCCTGGGGGGGCTGCGGGGGGTGTCGGTCTTAGGGCTCAGGGCTGGGTAGGGGTCAGTGTTAGGGTTTAGGGCCAGGGGGGGGGCTATGGCGGGTCTCGGTACTAGGGCTTAGGGCTGGGGTAGGGTTGGGTGTAGGGCTCTGGGTGTTGGGTGGGTGGGCCCGGTAGTCGGCCTTAGGGCTCAGGGCAGTTAGACGTAGGGTTGGGGTAGGGTCGGTTGTAGGGTTTGTGGCTAGGGGGAGGCTGCGGGGGGTCTCGGTCTTAGGGCTCAGGGCTGGGTAGGGGTCGGTGTTAGGGTTGTGGTCCTGGGGGCTGCGGGGGGGTCTCGGTCTTAGGGTTCAGGGCTAGGGAGGGGTCGTTAGTAGGGTGTTGGGCTTGGGGGTGGGGGCTGTGGGTGGTGTCGGTCTTAGGGCTCAGGGCTGGGTAGGGGTCGGTGTTAGGGTTTAGGGCCTGGGGGGGGCTATGGTGGGTCTCGGTACTAGGGCTTAGGGCTGGGGTAGGGTTGGGTGTAGGGCTCTGGGTGGGCCCGGTAGTCGGCCTTAGGGCTCAGGGCAGTTAGACGTAGGGTTGGGGTAGGGTCGGTTGTAGGGTTTGTGGCTAGGGGGAGGCTGCGGGGGGTCTCGGTCTTAGGGCTCAGGGCTGGGTAGGGGTCGGTGTTAGGGTTGTGGTCCTGGGGGCTGCGGGGGGGTCTCGGTCTTAGGGTTCAGGGCTAGGGAGGGGTCGTTAGTAGGGTGTTGGGCTTGGGGGTGGGGGCTGTGGGGGGTGTCGGTCTTAGGGCTCAGGGCTGGGTAGGGGTCGGTGTTAGGGTTTAGGGCCTGGGGGGGGCTATGGTGGGTCTCGGTACTAGGGCTTAGGGCTGGGGTAGGGTTGGGTGTAGGGCTCTGGGTGGGCCCGGTAGTCGGCCTTAGGGCTCAGGGCAGTTAGACGTAGGGTTGGGGTAGGGTCGGTTGTAGGGTTTGTGGCTAGGGGGAGGCTGCGGGGGGTCTCGGTCTTAGGGCTCAGGGCTGGGTAGGGGTCGGTGTTAGGGTTGTGGTCCTGGGGGCTGCGGGGGGGTCTCGGTCTTAGGGTTCAGGGCTGGGGAGGGGTCGTTAGTAGGGTTTTGGGCTTGCGGGGGGGGCTGTGGGGGGTCTCGGTCTTAGGGCTCAGGGCTGGGGAGGGGTTGGTGTTAGAGTTTGGGGCCTGGGGGGGCTGCGGGGGTCTCGGTCTTAGGGCTCAGGGCTGGGAAGGGGTTCGGTGTTAGGGTTTTGGGGCCTGGGGGGGCTGCGGGGGGTGTTGGTCTTAGGGCTCAGGGCTGGGTAGGGGGTCGGTGATAGGGTTTAGGGCCTGGGGGGGGCTATGGCGGGTCTCGGTCTTAGGGCTCAGGGCTGGAAAGGGGTTCGGTGTTAGGGTTTTGGGGCCTGGGGGGGCTGCGGGGGGTGTCGGTCTTAGGGCTCAGGGCTGGGTAGGGGTCAGTGTTAGGGTTTAGGGCCAGGGGGGGGGCTATGGCGGGTCTCGGTACTAGGGCTTAGGGCTGGGGTAGGGTTGGGTGTAGGGCTCTGGGTGTTGGGTGGGTGGGCCCGGTAGTCGGCCTTAGGGCTCAGGGCAGTTAGACGTAGGGTTGGGGTAGGGTCGGTTGTAGGGTTTGTGGCTAGGGGGAGGCTGCGGGGGGTCTCGGTCTTAGGGCTCAGGGCTGGGTAGGGGTCGGTGTTAGGGTTGTGGTCCTGGGGGCTGCGGGGGGGTCTCGGTCTTAGGGTTCAGGGCTAGGGAGGGGTCGTTAGTAGGGTGTTGGGCTTGGGGGTGGGGGCTGTGGGGGGTGTCGGTCTTAGGGCTCAGGGCTGGGTAGGGGTCGGTGTTAGGGTTTAGGGCCTGGGGGGGGCTATGGTGGGTCTCGGTACTAGGGCTTAGGGCTGGGGTAGGGTTGGGTGTAGGGCTCTGGGTGTTGGGTGGGTGGGCCCGGTAGTCGGCCTTAGGGCTCAGGGCAGTTAGACGTAGGGTTGGGGTAGGGTCGGTTGTAGGGTTTGTGGCTAGGGGGAGGCTGCGGGGGGTCTCGGTCTTAGGGCTCAGGGCTGGGTAGGGGTCGGTGTTAGGGTTGTGGTCCTGGGGGCTGCGGGGGGGTCTCGGTCTTAGGGTTCAGGGCTGGGGAGGGGTCGTTAGTAGGGTTTTGGGCTTGCGGGGGGGGCTGTGGGGGGTCTCGGTCTTAGGGCTCAGGGCTGGGGAGGGGTTGGTGTTAGAGTTTGGGGCCTGGGGGGGCTGCGGGGGTCTCGGTCTTAGGGCTCAGGGCTGGGAAGGGGTTCGGTGTTAGGGTTTTGGGGCCTGGGGGGGCTGCGGGGGGTGTTGGTCTTAGGGCTCAGGGCTGGGTAGGGGGTCGGTGATAGGGTTTAGGGCCTGGGGGGGGCTATGGCGGGTCTCGGTCTTAGGGCTCAGGGCTGGAAAGGGGTTCGGTGTTAGGGTTTTGGGGCCTGGGGGGGCTGCGGGGGGTGTCGGTCTTAGGGCTCAGGGCTGGGTAGGGGTCAGTGTTAGGGTTTAGGGCCAGGGGGGGGGCTATGGCGGGTCTCGGTACTAGGGCTTAGGGCTGGGGTAGGGTTGGGTGTAGGGCTCTGGGTGTTGGGTGGGTGGGCCCGGTAGTCGGCCTTAGGGCTCAGGGCAGTTAGACGTAGGGTTGGGGTAGGGTCGGTTGTAGGGTTTGTGGCTAGGGGGAGGCTGCGGGGGGTCTCGGTCTTAGGGCTCAGGGCTGGGTAGGGGTCGGTGTTAGGGTTGTGGTCCTGGGGGCTGCGGGGGGGTCTCGGTCTTAGGGTTCAGGGCTGGGGAGGGGTCGTTAGTAGGGTTTTGGGCTTGCGGGGGGGGCTGTGGGGGGTCTCGGTCTTAGGGCTCAGGGCTGGGGAGGGGTTGGTGTTAGAGTTTGGGGCCTGGGGGGGCTGCGGGGGTCTCGGTCTTAGGGCTCAGGGCTGGGAAGGGGTTCGGTGTTAGGGTTTTGGGGCCTGGGGGGGCTGCGGGGGGTGTTGGTCTTAGGGCTCAGGGCTGGGTAGGGGGTCGGTGATAGGGTTTAGGGCCTGGGGGGGGCTATGGCGGGTCTCGGTCTTAGGGCTCAGGGCTGGAAAGGGGTTCGGTGTTAGGGTTTTGGGGCCTGGGGGGGCTGCGGGGGGTGTCGGTCTTAGGGCTCAGGGCTGGGTAGGGGTCAGTGTTAGGGTTTAGGGCCAGGGGGGGGGCTATGGCGGGTCTCGGTACTAGGGCTTAGGGCTGGGGTAGGGTTGGGTGTAGGGCTCTGGGTGTTGGGTGGGTGGGCCCGGTAGTCGGCCTTAGGGCTCAGGGCAGTTAGACGTAGGGTTGGGGTAGGGTCGGTTGTAGGGTTTGTGGCTAGGGGGAGGCTGCGGGGGGTCTCGGTCTTAGGGCTCAGGGCTGGGTAGGGGTCGGTGTTAGGGTTGTGGTCCTGGGGGCTGCGGGGGGGTCTCGGTCTTAGGGTTCAGGGCTGGGGAGGGGTCGTTAGTAGGGTTTTGGGCTTGCGGGGGGGGCTGTGGGGGGTCTCGGTCTTAGGGCTCAGGGCTGGGGAGGGGTTGGTGTTAGAGTTTGGGGCCTGGGGGGGCTGCGGGGGTCTCGGTCTTAGGGCTCAGGGCTGGGAAGGGGTTCGGTGTTAGGGTTTTGGGGCCTGGGGGGGCTGCGGGGGGTGTTGGTCTTAGGGCTCAGGGCTGGGTAGGGGGTCGGTGATAGGGTTTAGGGCCTGGGGGGGGCTATGGCGGGTCTCGGTCTTAGGGCTCAGGGCTGGAAAGGGGTTCGGTGTTAGGGTTTTGGGGCCTGGGGGGGCTGCGGGGGGTGTCGGTCTTAGGGCTCAGGGCTGGGTAGGGGTCAGTGTTAGGGTTTAGGGCCAGGGGGGGGGCTATGGCGGGTCTCGGTACTAGGGCTTAGGGCTGGGGTAGGGTTGGGTGTAGGGCTCTGGGTGTTGGGTGGGTGGGCCCGGTAGTCGGCCTTAGGGCTCAGGGCAGTTAGACGTAGGGTTGGGGTAGGGTCGGTTGTAGGGTTTGTGGCTAGGGGGAGGCTGCGGGGGGTCTCGGTCTTAGGGCTCAGGGCTGGGTAGGGGTCGGTGTTAGGGTTGTGGTCCTGGGGGCTGCGGGGGGGTCTCGGTCTTAGGGTTCAGGGCTGGGGAGGGGTCGTTAGTAGGGTTTTGGGCTTGCGGGGGGGGCTGTGGGGGGTCTCGGTCTTAGGGCTCAGGGCTGGGGAGGGGTTGGTGTTAGAGTTTGGGGCCTGGGGGGGCTGCGGGGGTCTCGGTCTTAGGGCTCAGGGCTGGGAAGGGGTTCGGTGTTAGGGTTTTGGGGCCTGGGGGGGCTGCGGGGGGTGTTGGTCTTAGGGCTCAGGGCTGGGTAGGGGGTCGGTGATAGGGTTTAGGGCCTGGGGGGGGCTATGGCGGGTCTCGGTCTTAGGGCTCAGGGCTGGAAAGGGGTTCGGTGTTAGGGTTTTGGGGCCTGGGGGGGCTGCGGGGGGTGTCGGTCTTAGGGCTCAGGGCTGGGTAGGGGTCAGTGTTAGGGTTTAGGGCCAGGGGGGGGGCTATGGCGGGTCTCGGTACTAGGGCTTAGGGCTGGGGTAGGGTTGGGTGTAGGGCTCTGGGTGTTGGGTGGGTGGGCCCGGTAGTCGGCCTTAGGGCTCAGGGCAGTTAGACGTAGGGTTGGGGTAGGGTCGGTTGTAGGGTTTGTGGCTAGGGGGAGGCTGCGGGGGGTCTCGGTCTTAGGGCTCAGGGCTGGGTAGGGGTCGGTGTTAGGGTTGTGGTCCTGGGGGCTGCGGGGGGGTCTCGGTCTTAGGGTTCAGGGCTGGGGAGGGGTCGTTAGTAGGGTTTTGGGCTTGCGGGGGGGGCTGTGGGGGGTCTCGGTCTTAGGGCTCAGGGCTGGGGAGGGGTTGGTGTTAGAGTTTGGGGCCTGGGGGGGCTGCGGGGGTCTCGGTCTTAGGGCTCAGGGCTGGGAAGGGGTTCGGTGTTAGGGTTTTGGGGCCTGGGGGGGCTGCGGGGGGTGTTGGTCTTAGGGCTCAGGGCTGGGTAGGGGGTCGGTGATAGGGTTTAGGGCCTGGGGGGGGCTATGGCGGGTCTCGGTCTTAGGGCTCAGGGCTGGAAAGGGGTTCGGTGTTAGGGTTTTGGGGCCTGGGGGGGCTGCGGGGGGTGTCGGTCTTAGGGCTCAGGGCTGGGTAGGGGTCAGTGTTAGGGTTTAGGGCCAGGGGGGGGGCTATGGCGGGTCTCGGTACTAGGGCTTAGGGCTGGGGTAGGGTTGGGTGTAGGGCTCTGGGTGTTGGGTGGGTGGGCCCGGTAGTCGGCCTTAGGGCTCAGGGCAGTTAGACGTAGGGTTGGGGTAGGGTCGGTTGTAGGGTTTGTGGCTAGGGGGAGGCTGCGGGGGGTCTCGGTCTTAGGGCTCAGGGCTGGGTAGGGGTCGGTGTTAGGGTTGTGGTCCTGGGGGCTGCGGGGGGGTCTCGGTCTTAGGGTTCAGGGCTGGGGAGGGGTCGTTAGTAGGGTTTTGGGCTTGCGGGGGGGGCTGTGGGGGGTCTCGGTCTTAGGGCTCAGGGCTGGGGAGGGGTTGGTGTTAGAGTTTGGGGCCTGGGGGGGCTGCGGGGGTCTCGGTCTTAGGGCTCAGGGCTGGGAAGGGGTTCGGTGTTAGGGTTTTGGGGCCTGGGGGGGCTGCGGGGGGTGTTGGTCTTAGGGCTCAGGGCTGGGTAGGGGGTCGGTGATAGGGTTTAGGGCCTGGGGGGGGCTATGGCGGGTCTCGGTCTTAGGGCTCAGGGCTGGAAAGGGGTTCGGTGTTAGGGTTTTGGGGCCTGGGGGGGCTGCGGGGGGTGTCGGTCTTAGGGCTCAGGGCTGGGTAGGGGTCAGTGTTAGGGTTTAGGGCCAGGGGGGGGGCTATGGCGGGTCTCGGTACTAGGGCTTAGGGCTGGGGTAGGGTTGGGTGTAGGGCTCTGGGTGTTGGGTGGGTGGGCCCGGTAGTCGGCCTTAGGGCTCAGGGCAGTTAGACGTAGGGTTGGGGTAGGGTCGGTTGTAGGGTTTGTGGCTAGGGGGAGGCTGCGGGGGGTCTCGGTCTTAGGGCTCAGGGCTGGGTAGGGGTCGGTGTTAGGGTTGTGGTCCTGGGGGCTGCGGGGGGGTCTCGGTCTTAGGGTTCAGGGCTGGGGAGGGGTCGTTAGTAGGGTTTTGGGCTTGCGGGGGGGGCTGTGGGGGGTCTCGGTCTTAGGGCTCAGGGCTGGGGAGGGGTTGGTGTTAGAGTTTGGGGCCTGGGGGGGCTGCGGGGGTCTCGGTCTTAGGGCTCAGGGCTGGGAAGGGGTTCGGTGTTAGGGTTTTGGGGCCTGGGGGGGCTGCGGGGGGTGTTGGTCTTAGGGCTCAGGGCTGGGTAGGGGGTCGGTGATAGGGTTTAGGGCCTGGGGGGGGCTATGGCGGGTCTCGGTCTTAGGGCTCAGGGCTGGAAAGGGGTTCGGTGTTAGGGTTTTGGGGCCTGGGGGGGCTGCGGGGGGTGTCGGTCTTAGGGCTCAGGGCTGGGTAGGGGTCAGTGTTAGGGTTTAGGGCCAGGGGGGGGCTATGGCGGGTCTCGGTACTAGGGCTTAGGGCTGGGGTAGGGTTGGGTGTAGGGCTCTGGGTGTTGGGTGGGTGGGCCCGGTAGTCGGCCTTAGGGCTCAGGGCAGTTAGACGTAGGGTTGGGGTAGGGTCGGTTGTAGGGTTTGTGGCTAGGGGGAGGCTGCGGGGGGTCTCGGTCTTAGGGCTCAGGGCTGGGTAGGGGTCGGTGTTAGGGTTGTGGTCCTGGGGGCTGCGGGGGGGTCTCGGTCTTAGGGTTCAGGGCTGGGGAGGGGTCGTTAGTAGGGTTTTGGGCTTGCGGGGGGGGCTGTGGGGGGTCTCGGTCTTAGGGCTCAGGGCTGGGGAGGGGTTGGTGTTAGAGTTTGGGGCCTGGGGGGGCTGCGGGGGTCTCGGTCTTAGGGCTCAGGGCTGGGAAGGGGTTCGGTGTTAGGGTTTTGGGGCCTGGGGGGGCTGCGGGGGGTGTTGGTCTTAGGGCTCAGGGCTGGGTAGGGGGTCGGTGATAGGGTTTAGGGCCTGGGGGGGGCTATGGCGGGTCTCGGTCTTAGGGCTCAGGGCTGGAAAGGGGTTCGGTGTTAGGGTTTTGGGGCCTGGGGGGGCTGCGGGGGGTGTCGGTCTTAGGGCTCAGGGCTGGGTAGGGGTCAGTGTTAGGGTTTAGGGCCAGGGGGGGGGCTATGGCGGGTCTCGGTACTAGGGCTTAGGGCTGGGGTAGGGTTGGGTGTAGGGCTCTGGGTGTTGGGTGGGTGGGCCCGGTAGTCGGCCTTAGGGCTCAGGGCAGTTAGACGTAGGGTTGGGGTAGGGTCGGTTGTAGGGTTTGTGGCTAGGGGGAGGCTGCGGGGGGTCTCGGTCTTAGGGCTCAGGGCTGGGTAGGGGTCGGTGTTAGGGTTGTGGTCCTGGGGGCTGCGGGGGGGTCTCGGTCTTAGGGTTCAGGGCTGGGGAGGGGTCGTTAGTAGGGTTTTGGGCTTGCGGGGGGGGCTGTGGGGGGTCTCGGTCTTAGGGCTCAGGGCTGGGGAGGGGTTGGTGTTAGAGTTTGGGGCCTGGGGGGGCTGCGGGGGTCTCGGTCTTAGGGCTCAGGGCTGGGAAGGGGTTCGGTGTTAGGGTTTTGGGGCCTGGGGGGGCTGCGGGGGGTGTTGGTCTTAGGGCTCAGGGCTGGGTAGGGGGTCGGTGATAGGGTTTAGGGCCTGGGGGGGGCTATGGCGGGTCTCGGTCTTAGGGCTCAGGGCTGGAAAGGGGTTCGGTGTTAGGGTTTTGGGGCCTGGGGGGGCTGCGGGGGGTGTCGGTCTTAGGGCTCAGGGCTGGGTAGGGGTCAGTGTTAGGGTTTAGGGCCAGGGGGGGGGCTATGGCGGGTCTCGGTACTAGGGCTTAGGGCTGGGGTAGGGTTGGGTGTAGGGCTCTGGGTGTTGGGTGGGTGGGCCCGGTAGTCGGCCTTAGGGCTCAGGGCAGTTAGACGTAGGGTTGGGGTAGGGTCGGTTGTAGGGTTTGTGGCTAGGGGGAGGCTGCGGGGGGTCTCGGTCTTAGGGCTCAGGGCTGGGTAGGGGTCGGTGTTAGGGTTGTGGTCCTGGGGGCTGCGGGGGGGTCTCGGTCTTAGGGTTCAGGGCTGGGGAGGGGTCGTTAGTAGGGTTTTGGGCTTGCGGGGGGGGCTGTGGGGGGTCTCGGTCTTAGGGCTCAGGGCTGGGGAGGGGTTGGTGTTAGAGTTTGGGGCCTGGGGGGGCTGCGGGGGTCTCGGTCTTAGGGCTCAGGGCTGGGAAGGGGTTCGGTGTTAGGGTTTTGGGGCCTGGGGGGGCTGCGGGGGGTGTTGGTCTTAGGGCTCAGGGCTGGGTAGGGGGTCGGTGATAGGGTTTAGGGCCTGGGGGGGGCTATGGTGGGTCTCGGTACTAGGGCTTAGGGCTGGGGTAGGGTTGGGTGTAGGGCTCTGGGTGGGCCCGGTAGTCGGCCTTAGGGCTCAGGGCAGTTAGACGTAGGGTTGGGGTAGGGTCGGTTGTAGGGTTTGTGGCTAGGGGGAGGCTGCGGGGGGTCTCGGTCTTAGGGCTCAGGGCTGGGTAGGGGTCGGTGTTAGGGTTGTGGTCCTGGGGGCTGCGGGGGGGTCTCGGTCTTAGGGTTCAGGGCTGGGGAGGGGTCGTTAGTAGGGTTTTGGGCTTGCGGGGGGGGCTGTGGGGGGTCTCGGTCTTAGGGCTCAGGGCTGGGGAGGGGTTGGTGTTAGAGTTTGGGGCCTGGGGGGGCTGCGGGGGTCTCGGTCTTAGGGCTCAGGGCTGGGAAGGGGTTCGGTGTTAGGGTTTTGGGGCCTGGGGGGGCTGCGGGGGGTGTTGGTCTTAGGGCTCAGGGCTGGGTAGGGGGTCGGTGATAGGGTTTAGGGCCTGGGGGGGGCTATGGCGGGTCTCGGTCTTAGGGCTCAGGGCTGGAAAGGGGTTCGGTGTTAGGGTTTTGGGGCCTGGGGGGGCTGCGGGGGGTGTCGGTCTTAGGGCTCAGGGCTGGGTAGGGGTCAGTGTTAGGGTTTAGGGCCAGGGGGGGGGCTATGGCGGGTCTCGGTACTAGGGCTTAGGGCTGGGGTAGGGTTGGGTGTAGGGCTCTGGGTGTTGGGTGGGTGGGCCCGGTAGTCGGCCTTAGGGCTCAGGGCAGTTAGACGTAGGGTTGGGGTAGGGTCGGTTGTAGGGTTTGTGGCTAGGGGGAGGCTGCGGGGGGTCTCGGTCTTAGGGCTCAGGGCTGGGTAGGGGTCGGTGTTAGGGTTGTGGTCCTGGGGGCTGCGGGGGGGTCTCGGTCTTAGGGTTCAGGGCTGGGGAGGGGTCGTTAGTAGGGTTTTGGGCTTGCGGGGGGGGCTGTGGGGGGTCTCGGTCTTAGGGCTCAGGGCTGGGGAGGGGTTGGTGTTAGAGTTTGGGGCCTGGGGGGCTGCGGGGGTCTCGGTCTTAGGGCTCAGGGCTGGGAAGGGGTTCGGTGTTAGGGTTTTGGGGCCTGGGGGGGCTGCGGGGGGTGTTGGTCTTAGGGCTCAGGGCTGGGTAGGGGGTCGGTGATAGGGTTTAGGGCCTGGGGGGGGCTATGGCGGGTCTCGGTCTTAGGGCTCAGGGCTGGAAAGGGGTTCGGTGTTAGGGTTTTGGGGCCTGGGGGGGCTGCGGGGGGTGTCGGTCTTAGGGCTCAGGGCTGGGTAGGGGTCAGTGTTAGGGTTTAGGGCCAGGGGGGGGGCTATGGCGGGTCTCGGTACTAGGGCTTAGGGCTGGGGTAGGGTTGGGTGTAGGGCTCTGGGTGTTGGGTGGGTGGGCCCGGTAGTCGGCCTTAGGGCTCAGGGCAGTTAGACGTAGGGTTGGGGTAGGGTCGGTTGTAGGGTTTGTGGCTAGGGGGAGGCTGCGGGGGGTCTCGGTCTTAGGGCTCAGGGCTGGGTAGGGGTCGGTGTTAGGGTTGTGGTCCTGGGGGCTGCGGGGGGGTCTCGGTCTTAGGGTTCAGGGCTGGGGAGGGGTCGTTAGTAGGGTTTTGGGCTTGCGGGGGGGGCTGTGGGGGGTCTCGGTCTTAGGGCTCAGGGCTGGGGAGGGGTTGGTGTTAGAGTTTGGGGCCTGGGGGGGCTGCGGGGGTCTCGGTCTTAGGGCTCAGGGCTGGGAAGGGGTTCGGTGTTAGGGTTTTGGGGCCTGGGGGGGCTGCGGGGGGTGTTGGTCTTAGGGCTCAGGGCTGGGTAGGGGGTCGGTGATAGGGTTTAGGGCCTGGGGGGGGCTATGGCGGGTCTCGGTCTTAGGGCTCAGGGCTGGAAAGGGGTTCGGTGTTAGGGTTTTGGGGCCTGGGGGGGCTGCGGGGGGTGTCGGTCTTAGGGCTCAGGGCTGGGTAGGGGTCAGTGTTAGGGTTTAGGGCCAGGGGGGGGGCTATGGCGGGTCTCGGTACTAGGGCTTAGGGCTGGGGTAGGGTTGGGTGTAGGGCTCTGGGTGTTGGGTGGGTGGGCCCGGTAGTCGGCCTTAGGGCTCAGGGCAGTTAGACGTAGGGTTGGGGTAGGGTCGGTTGTAGGGTTTGTGGCTAGGGGGAGGCTGCGGGGGGTCTCGGTCTTAGGGCTCAGGGCTGGGTAGGGGTCGGTGTTAGGGTTGTGGTCCTGGGGGCTGCGGGGGGGTCTCGGTCTTAGGGTTCAGGGCTGGGGAGGGGTCGTTAGTAGGGTTTTGGGCTTGCGGGGGGGGCTGTGGGGGGTCTCGGTCTTAGGGCTCAGGGCTGGGGAGGGGTTGGTGTTAGAGTTTGGGGCCTGGGGGGCTGCGGGGGTCTCGGTCTTAGGGCTCAGGGCTGGGAAGGGGTTCGGTGTTAGGGTTTTGGGGCCTGGGGGGGCTGCGGGGGGTGTTGGTCTTAGGGCTCAGGGCTGGGTAGGGGGTCGGTGATAGGGTTTAGGGCCTGGGGGGGGCTATGGTGGGTCTCGGTACTAGGGCTTAGGGCTGGGGTAGGGTTGGGTGTAGGGCTCTGGGTGGGCCCGGTAGTCGGCCTTAGGGCTCAGGGCAGTTAGACGTAGGGTTGGGGTAGGGTCGGTTGTAGGGTTTGTGGCTAGGGGGAGGCTGCGGGGGGTCTCGGTCTTAGGGCTCAGGGCTGGGTAGGGGTCGGTGTTAGGGTTGTGGTCCTGGGGGCTGCGGGGGGGTCTCGGTCTTAGGGTTCAGGGCTGGGGAGGGGTCGTTAGTAGGGTTTTGGGCTTGCGGGGGGGGCTGTGGGGGGTCTCGGTCTTAGGGCTCAGGGCTGGGGAGGGGTTGGTGTTAGAGTTTGGGGCCTGGGGGGGCTGCGGGGGTCTCGGTCTTAGGGCTCAGGGCTGGGAAGGGGTTCGGTGTTAGGGTTTTGGGGCCTGGGGGGGCTGCGGGGGGTGTTGGTCTTAGGGCTCAGGGCTGGGTAGGGGGTCGGTGATAGGGTTTAGGGCCTGGGGGGGGCTATGGCGGGTCTCGGTCTTAGGGCTCAGGGCTGGAAAGGGGTTCGGTGTTAGGGTTTTGGGGCCTGGGGGGGCTGCGGGGGGTGTCGGTCTTAGGGCTCAGGGCTGGGTAGGGGTCAGTGTTAGGGTTTAGGGCCAGGGGGGGGGCTATGGCGGGTCTCGGTACTAGGGCTTAGGGCTGGGGTAGGGTTGGGTGTAGGGCTCTGGGTGTTGGGTGGGTGGGCCCGGTAGTCGGCCTTAGGGCTCAGGGCAGTTAGACGTAGGGTTGGGGTAGGGTCGGTTGTAGGGTTTGTGGCTAGGGGGAGGCTGCGGGGGGTCTCGGTCTTAGGGCTCAGGGCTGGGTAGGGGTCGGTGTTAGGGTTGTGGTCCTGGGGGCTGCGGGGGGGTCTCGGTCTTAGGGTTCAGGGCTGGGGAGGGGTCGTTAGTAGGGTTTTGGGCTTGCGGGGGGGGCTGTGGGGGGTCTCGGTCTTAGGGCTCAGGGCTGGGGAGGGGTTGGTGTTAGAGTTTGGGGCCTGGGGGGGCTGCGGGGGTCTCGGTCTTAGGGCTCAGGGCTGGGAAGGGGTTCGGTGTTAGGGTTTTGGGGCCTGGGGGGGCTGCGGGGGGTGTTGGTCTTAGGGCTCAGGGCTGGGTAGGGGGTCGGTGATAGGGTTTAGGGCCTGGGGGGGGCTATGGCGGGTCTCGGTCTTAGGGCTCAGGGCTGGAAAGGGGTTCGGTGTTAGGGTTTTGGGGCCTGGGGGGGCTGCGGGGGGTGTCGGTCTTAGGGCTCAGGGCTGGGTAGGGGTCAGTGTTAGGGTTTAGGGCCAGGGGGGGGGCTATGGCGGGTCTCGGTACTAGGGCTTAGGGCTGGGGTAGGGTTGGGTGTAGGGCTCTGGGTGTTGGGTGGGTGGGCCCGGTAGTCGGCCTTAGGGCTCAGGGCAGTTAGACGTAGGGTTGGGGTAGGGTCGGTTGTAGGGTTTGTGGCTAGGGGGAGGCTGCGGGGGGTCTCGGTCTTAGGGCTCAGGGCTGGGTAGGGGTCGGTGTTAGGGTTGTGGTCCTGGGGGCTGCGGGGGGGTCTCGGTCTTAGGGTTCAGGGCTGGGGAGGGGTCGTTAGTAGGGTTTTGGGCTTGCGGGGGGGGCTGTGGGGGGTCTCGGTCTTAGGGCTCAGGGCTGGGGAGGGGTTGGTGTTAGAGTTTGGGGCCTGGGGGGGCTGCGGGGGTCTCGGTCTTAGGGCTCAGGGCTGGGAAGGGGTTCGGTGTTAGGGTTTTGGGGCCTGGGGGGGCTGCGGGGGGTGTTGGTCTTAGGGCTCAGGGCTGGGTAGGGGGTCGGTGATAGGGTTTAGGGCCTGGGGGGGGCTATGGCGGGTCTCGGTCTTAGGGCTCAGGGCTGGAAAGGGGTTCGGTGTTAGGGTTTTGGGGCCTGGGGGGGCTGCGGGGGGTGTCGGTCTTAGGGCTCAGGGCTGGGTAGGGGTCAGTGTTAGGGTTTAGGGCCAGGGGGGGGGGCTATGGCGGGTCTCGGTACTAGGGCTTAGGGCTGGGGTAGGGTTGGGTGTAGGGCTCTGGGTGTTGGGTGGGTGGGCCCGGTAGTCGGCCTTAGGGCTCAGGGCAGTTAGACGTAGGGTTGGGGTAGGGTCGGTTGTAGGGTTTGTGGCTAGGGGGAGGCTGCGGGGGGTCTCGGTCTTAGGGCTCAGGGCTGGGTAGGGGTCGGTGTTAGGGTTGTGGTCCTGGGGGCTGCGGGGGGGTCTCGGTCTTAGGGTTCAGGGCTGGGGAGGGGTCGTTAGTAGGGTTTTGGGCTTGCGGGGGGGGCTGTGGGGGGTCTCGGTCTTAGGGCTCAGGGCCTGGGGAGGGGTTGGTGTTAGAGTTTGGGGCCTGGGGGGGCTGCGGGGGTCTCGGTCTTAGGGCTCAGGGCTGGGAAGGGGTTCGGTGTTAGGGTTTTGGGGCCTGGGGGGGCTGCGGGGGGTGTTGGTCTTAGGGCTCAGGGCTGGGTAGGGGGTCGGTGATAGGGTTTAGGGCCTGGGGGGGGGCTATGGTGGGTCTCGGTACTAGGGCTTAGGGCTGGGGTAGGGTTGGGTGTAGGGCTCTGGGTGGGCCCGGTAGTCGGCCTTAGGGCTCAGGGCAGTTAGACGTAGGGTTGGGGTAGGGTCGGTTGTAGGGTTTGTGGCTAGGGGGAGGCTGCGGGGGGTCTCGGTCTTAGGGCTCAGGGCTGGGTAGGGGTCGGTGTTAGGGTTGTGGTCCTGGGGGCTGCGGGGGGGTCTCGGTCTTAGGGTTCAGGGCTGGGGAGGGGTCGTTAGTAGGGTTTTGGGCTTGCGGGGGGGGCTGTGGGGGGTCTCGGTCTTAGGGCTCAGGGCTGGGGAGGGGTTTGGTGTTAGAGTTTGGGGCCTGGGGGGGCTGCGGGGGTCTCGGTCTTAGGGCTCAGGGCTGGGAAGGGGTTCGGTGTTAGGGTTTTGGGGCCTGGGGGGGCTGCGGGGGGTGTTGGTCTTAGGGCTCAGGGCTGGGTAGGGGGTCGGTGATAGGGTTTAGGGCCTGGGGGGGGCTATGGCGGGTCTCGGTCTTAGGGCTCAGGGCTGGAAAGGGGTTCGGTGTTAGGGTTTTGGGGCCTGGGGGGGCTGCGGGGGGTGTCGGTCTTAGGGCTCAGGGCTGGGTAGGGGTCAGTGTTAGGGTTTAGGGCCAGGGGGGGGGCTATGGCGGGTCTCGGTACTAGGGCTTAGGGCTGGGGTAGGGTTGGGTGTAGGGCTCTGGGTGTTGGGTGGGTGGGCCCGGTAGTCGGCCTTAGGGCTCAGGGCAGTTAGACGTAGGGTTGGGGTAGGGTCGGTTGTAGGGTTTGTGGCTAGGGGGAGGCTGCGGGGGGTCTCGGTCTTAGGGCTCAGGGCTGGGTAGGGGTCGGTGTTAGGGTTGTGGTCCTGGGGGCTGCGGGGGGGTCTCGGTCTTAGGGTTCAGGGCTGGGGAGGGGTCGTTAGTAGGGTTTTGGGCTTGCGGGGGGGGCTGTGGGGGGTCTCGGTCTTAGGGCTCAGGGCTGGGGAGGGGTTGGTGTTAGAGTTTGGGGCCTGGGGGGGCTGCGGGGGTCTCGGTCTTAGGGCTCAGGGCTGGGAAGGGGTTCGGTGTTAGGGTTTTGGGGCCTGGGGGGGCTGCGGGGGGTGTTGGTCTTAGGGCTCAGGGCTGGGTAGGGGGTCGGTGATAGGGTTTAGGGCCTGGGGGGGGCTATGGCGGGTCTCGGTCTTAGGGCTCAGGGCTGGAAAGGGGTTCGGTGTTAGGGTTTTGGGGCCTGGGGGGGCTGCGGGGGGTGTCGGTCTTAGGGCTCAGGGCTGGGTAGGGGTCAGTGTTAGGGTTTAGGGCCAGGGGGGGGGCTATGGCGGGTCTCGGTACTAGGGCTTAGGGCTGGGGTAGGGTTGGGTGTAGGGCTCTGGGTGTTGGGTGGGTGGGCCCGGTAGTCGGCCTTAGGGCTCAGGGCAGTTAGACGTAGGGTTGGGGTAGGGTCGGTTGTAGGGTTTGTGGCTAGGGGGAGGCTGCGGGGGGTCTCGGTCTTAGGGCTCAGGGCTGGGTAGGGGTCGGTGTTAGGGTTGTGGTCCTGGGGGCTGCGGGGGGGTCTCGGTCTTAGGGTTCAGGGCTGGGGAGGGGTCGTTAGTAGGGTTTTGGGCTTGCGGGGGGGGCTGTGGGGGGTCTCGGTCTTAGGGCTCAGGGCTGGGGAGGGGTTGGTGTTAGAGTTTGGGGCCTGGGGGGGCTGCGGGGGTCTCGGTCTTAGGGCTCAGGGCTGGGAAGGGGTTCGGTGTTAGGGTTTTGGGGCCTGGGGGGCTGCGGGGGGTGTTGGTCTTAGGGCTCAGGGCTGGGGTAGGGGGTCGGTGATAGGGTTTAGGGCCTGGGGGGGGCTATGGCGGGTCTCGGTCTTAGGGCTCAGGGCTGGAAAGGGGTTCGGTGTTAGGGTTTTGGGGCCTGGGGGGGCTGCGGGGGGTGTCGGTCTTAGGGCTCAGGGCTGGGTAGGGGTCAGTGTTAGGGTTTAGGGCCAGGGGGGGGGCTATGGCGGGTCTCGGTACTAGGGCTTAGGGCTGGGGTAGGGTTGGGTGTAGGGCTCTGGGTGTTGGGTGGGTGGGCCCGGTAGTCGGCCTTAGGGCTCAGGGCAGTTAGACGTAGGGTTGGGGTAGGGTCGGTTGTAGGGTTTGTGGCTAGGGGGAGGCTGCGGGGGGTCTCGGTCTTAGGGCTCAGGGCTGGGTAGGGGTCGGTGTTAGGGTTGTGGTCCTGGGGGCTGCGGGGGGGTCTCGGTCTTAGGGTTCAGGGCTGGGGAGGGGTCGTTAGTAGGGTTTTGGGCTTGCGGGGGGGGCTGTGGGGGGTCTCGGTCTTAGGGCTCAGGGCTGGGGAGGGGTTGGTGTTAGAGTTTGGGGCCTGGGGGGGCTGCGGGGGTCTCGGTCTTAGGGCTCAGGGCTGGGAAGGGGTTCGGTGTTAGGGTTTTGGGGCCTGGGGGGCTGCGGGGGGTGTTGGTCTTAGGGCTCAGGGCTGGGTAGGGGGTCGGTGATAGGGTTTAGGGCCTGGGGGGGGCTATGGTGGGTCTCGGTACTAGGGCTTAGGGCTGGGGTAGGGTTGGGTGTAGGGCTCTGGGTGGGCCCGGTAGTCGGCCTTAGGGCTCAGGGCAGTTAGACGTAGGGTTGGGGTAGGGTCGGTTGTAGGGTTTGTGGCTAGGGGGAGGCTGCGGGGGGTCTCGGTCTTAGGGCTCAGGGCTGGGTAGGGGTCGGTGTTAGGGTTGTGGTCCTGGGGGCTGCGGGGGGGTCTCGGTCTTAGGGTTCAGGGCTGGGGAGGGGTCGTTAGTAGGGTTTTGGGCTTGCGGGGGGGGCTGTGGGGGGTCTCGGTCTTAGGGCTCAGGGCTGGGGAGGGGTTGGTGTTAGAGTTTGGGGCCTGGGGGGGCTGCGGGGGTCTCGGTCTTAGGGCTCAGGGCTGGGAAGGGGTTCGGTGTTAGGGTTTTGGGGCCTGGGGGGGCTGCGGGGGGTGTTGGTCTTAGGGCTCAGGGCTGGGTAGGGGGTCGGTGATAGGGTTTAGGGCCTGGGGGGGGCTATGGCGGGTCTCGGTCTTAGGGCTCAGGGCTGGAAAGGGGTTCGGTGTTAGGGTTTTGGGCCTGGGGGGGCTGCGGGGGGTGTCGGTCTTAGGGCTCAGGGCTGGGTAGGGGTCAGTGTTAGGGTTTAGGGCCAGGGGGGGGGCTATGGCGGGTCTCGGTACTAGGGCTTAGGGCTGGGGTAGGGTTGGGTGTAGGGCTCTGGGTGTTGGGTGGGTGGGCCCGGTAGTCGGCCTTAGGGCTCAGGGCAGTTAGACGTAGGGTTGGGGTAGGGTCGGTTGTAGGGTTTGTGGCTAGGGGGAGGCTGCGGGGGGTCTCGGTCTTAGGGCTCAGGGCTGGGTAGGGGTCGGTGTTAGGGTTGTGGTCCTGGGGGCTGCGGGGGGGTCTCGGTCTTAGGGTTCAGGGCTGGGGAGGGGTCGTTAGTAGGGTTTTGGGCTTGCGGGGGGGGCTGTGGGGGGTCTCGGTCTTAGGGCTCAGGGCTGGGGAGGGGTTGGTGTTAGAGTTTGGGGCCTGGGGGGGCTGCGGGGGTCTCGGTCTTAGGGCTCAGGGCTGGGAAGGGGTTCGGTGTTAGGGTTTTGGGGCCTGGGGGGGCTGCGGGGGTGTTGGTCTTAGGGCTCAGGGCTGGGTAGGGGGTCGGTGATAGGGTTTAGGGCCTGGGGGGGGCTATGGCGGGTCTCGGTCTTAGGGCTCAGGGCTGGAAAGGGGTTCGGTGTTAGGGTTTTGGGGCCTGGGGGGGCTGCGGGGGGTGTCGGTCTTAGGGCTCAGGGCTGGGTAGGGGTCAGTGTTAGGGTTTAGGGCCAGGGGGGGGGCTATGGCGGGTCTCGGTACTAGGGCTTAGGGCTGGGGTAGGGTTGGGTGTAGGGCTCTGGGTGTTGGGTGGGTGGGCCCGGTAGTCGGCCTTAGGGCTCAGGGCAGTTAGACGTAGGGTTGGGGTAGGGTCGGTTGTAGGGTTTGTGGCTAGGGGGAGGCTGCGGGGGGTCTCGGTCTTAGGGCTCAGGGCTGGGTAGGGGTCGGTGTTAGGGTTGTGGTCCTGGGGGCTGCGGGGGGGGGGGTCTTAGGGTTCAGGGCTGGGGAGGGGTCGTTAGTAGGGTTTTGGGCTTGCGGGGGGGGCTGTGGGGGGTCTCGGTCTTAGGGCTCAGGGCTGGGGAGGGGTTGGTGTTAGAGTTTGGGGCCTGGGGGGGCTGCGGGGGTCTCGGTCTTAGGGCTCAGGGCTGGGAAGGGGTTCGGTGTTAGGGTTTTGGGGCCTGGGGGGCTGCGGGGGGTGTTGGTCTTAGGGCTCAGGGCTGGGTAGGGGGTCGGTGATAGGGTTTAGGGCCTGGGGGGGGCTATGGCGGGTCTCGGTCTTAGGGCTCAGGGCTGGAAAGGGGTTCGGTGTTAGGGTTTTGGGGCCTGGGGGGGCTGCGGGGGGTGTCGGTCTTAGGGCTCAGGGCTGGGTAGGGGTCAGTGTTAGGGTTTAGGGCCAGGGGGGGGGCTATGGCGGGTCTCGGTACTAGGGCTTAGGGCTGGGGTAGGGTTGGGTGTAGGGCTCTGGGTGTTGGGTGGGTGGGCCCGGTAGTCGGCCTTAGGGCTCAGGGCAGTTAGACGTAGGGTTGGGGTAGGGTCGGTTGTAGGGTTTGTGGCTAGGGGGAGGCTGCGGGGGGTCTCGGTCTTAGGGCTCAGGGCTGGGTAGGGGTCGGTGTTAGGGTTGTGGTCCTGGGGGCTGCGGGGGGGTCTCGGTCTTAGGGTTCAGGGCTGGGGAGGGGTCGTTAGTAGGGTTTTGGGCTTGCGGGGGGGGCTGTGGGGGGTCTCGGTCTTAGGGCTCAGGGCTGGGGAGGGGTTGGTGTTAGAGTTTGGGGCCTGGGGGGGCTGCGGGGGTCTCGGTCTTAGGGCTCAGGGCTGGGAAGGGGTTCGGTGTTAGGGTTTTGGGGCCTGGGGGGGCTGCGGGGGGTGTTGGTCTTAGGGCTCAGGGCTGGGTAGGGGGTCGGTGATAGGGTTTAGGGCCTGGGGGGGGCTATGGTGGGTCTCGGTACTAGGGCTTAGGGCTGGGGTAGGGGTTGGGTGTAGGGCTCTGGGTGGGCCCGGTAGTCGGCCTTAGGGCTCAGGGCAGTTAGACGTAGGGTTGGGGTAGGGTCGGTTGTAGGGTTTGTGGCTAGGGGGAGGCTGCGGGGGGTCTCGGTCTTAGGGCTCAGGGCTGGGTAGGGGTCGGTGTTAGGGTTGTGGTCCTGGGGGCTGCGGGGGGGTCTCGGTCTTAGGGTTCAGGGCTGGGGAGGGGTCGTTAGTAGGGTTTTGGGCTTGCGGGGGGGGCTGTGGGGGGTCTCGGTCTTAGGGCTCAGGGCTGGGGAGGGGTTGGTGTTAGAGTTTGGGGCCTGGGGGGCTGCGGGGGTCTCGGTCTTAGGGCTCAGGGCTGGGAAGGGGTTCGGTGTTAGGGTTTTGGGGCCTGGGGGGCTGCGGGGGGTGTTGGTCTTAGGGCTCAGGGCTGGGTAGGGGGTCGGTGATAGGGTTTAGGGCCTGGGGGGGGCTATGGCGGGTCTCGGTCTTAGGGCTCAGGGCTGGAAAGGGGTTCGGTGTTAGGGTTTTGGGGCCTGGGGGGGCTGCGGGGGGTGTCGGTCTTAGGGCTCAGGGCTGGGTAGGGGTCAGTGTTAGGGTTTAGGGCCAGGGGGGGGGCTATGGCGGGTCTCGGTACTAGGGCTTAGGGCTGGGGTAGGGTTGGGTGTAGGGCTCTGGGTGTTGGGTGGGTGGGCCCGGTAGTCGGCCTTAGGGCTCAGGGCAGTTAGACGTAGGGTTGGGGTAGGGTCGGTTGTAGGGTTTGTGGCTAGGGGGAGGCTGCGGGGGGTCTCGGTCTTAGGGCTCAGGGCTGGGTAGGGGTCGGTGTTAGGGTTGTGGTCCTGGGGGCTGCGGGGGGGTCTCGGTCTTAGGGTTCAGGGCTGGGGAGGGGTCGTTAGTAGGGTTTTGGGCTTGCGGGGGGGCTGTGGGGGGTCTCGGTCTTAGGGCTCAGGGCTGGGGAGGGGTTGGTGTTAGAGTTTGGGGCCTGGGGGGGCTGCGGGGGTCTCGGTCTTAGGGCTCAGGGCTGGGAAGGGGTTCGGTGTTAGGGTTTTGGGGCCTGGGGGGGCTGCGGGGGGGTGTTGGTCTTAGGGCTCAGGGCTGGGTAGGGGGTCGGTGATAGGGTTTAGGGCCTGGGGGGGGCTATGGCGGGTCTCGGTCTTAGGGCTCAGGGCTGGAAAGGGGTTCG